>NC_092040.1:62735349-62979570 GCF_003086295.3 Arachis hypogaea
TTCCGCTTGTTCTTATTCTAAGATATCACTTGTTCTTCAACTTGATGAATGTGATGATCTGTGACACTCATCATCATTCTCACCTATGAACGTGTGACTGACAACCACCTCCGTTCTACCTTCGATTGGGTGAATATCTCTTGGATTCCTGATACACGATGCATGGTTGATCGACTGACAACCGAGTGCTCGCCTGACAAATGAGCCAGCCATTCCGTGAGATTAGAGTCTTCGTGGTATAGGCTAGAACTGATGGCGGCATTCAAGAGAATCCGGAAGGTCTAACCTTGTCTGTGGTATTCTGAGTAGGATTCAATGATTGAATGACTGTGACGTGCTTCAAACTCCTGAAGGCGGGGCGTTAGTGACAGACGCAAAAGAATCACTGGATTCTATTCCGGCCTGATCGAGAACCGACAGATGGATAGCCGTGCCGTGACAGGGTGCGTTGAACATTTCCACTGAGAGGATGGGAGGTAGCCACTGACAACGGTGAAACCCTTGCTTAAGCTTGCCATGGAAAGGAGTAAGAAGGATTGGATGAAGACAGTAGGAAAGCAGAGAGACGGAAGGGAAGGCATCTTCATACGCTTATCTGAAATTCCTACCAATGAATTGCATAAGTATCTCTATCTCTATCTTTATGTTTTATTCGTATATCACCATACCCATTTGAGTTTGCCTGACTAAGATTTACAAGGTGACCATAGCTTGCTTCATACCAACAATTTCTGTGGGATCGACCCTTACTCGCGTAAGGTTTATTACTTGGACGACCCAGTACACTTGCTGGTTAGTTGTGCGAAGTTGTGTTTATGCCATGGTATTGAACACCAAGTTTTTGGTTTCATCACCGGGGATTATTTGAGTTGTGAAAAGTATTGATCACAATTTCGTGCACCATGGACCCCACAGGATCCCCACCTAACTTATTCCCGCCTAACTTATTCCCACCTTACTTCCTAATCCTATTTTACTCTTCCCCATGTCACACTTCCCAAAACCCTTCACCAATCACCTCAATCCCTCTTCCCAATCACCCCCTTCACCACTCACATCCATCCACTCTTCCCCATAAACCCCACCTACCTTCAAAAATTCAAAAACATTTTCCCACCCATTCCCACCCTATATGGCCGAAACTTCACTCTCCCCTCTCCCTATATATACCCTTCCATTCTACTTCATTTTCACACAACACAAACCCCTCTTCTTCACCTTGTCCGAACCTCCATCTCTCCCTCTCTACCATATTCTCTTCTTCTTCTTCTTATCTTCTTTCTTCTCTTGCTCGAGGACGAGCAATATTTTAAGTTTGGTGTGGTCAAAGCACAATCTTTTTTTGTTTTCCACTACCATCAATGGCACCTAAGGCCGCATAATCCTCTAGAAAAGGAAAAGGAAAGACAAAAGCTTCCACCTCCGAGTCATGGGAGATGGAAAGATTCATCTCCAAGAGCCATCAAGACCACTTCTATGATGTTGTGGCAAAGAAGAAGGCGATCCCTGAGGTCCCTTTCAAGCTCAAGAAAAATGAGTATTCGGAGATCCGACATGAGATCTGAAGAAGAGGTTGGGAAGTCCTAACCAATCCCATGCAACAAGTCAGAATCTTAATGGTTCAAGAGTTCTATGCCAATGCATGGATCACTAGGAACCATGATCAAAGTATGAACCCGAATCCAAAGAATTATCTCACAATGGTTCGGGGGAAATACTTAGATTTTAGTCCGGAAAATGTGAGGTTAGCGTTTCACTTGCCCATGATGCAAGAAGATGAACGCCTCTACACTAGAAGGGTCAACTTTAATCAAAGGTTGGACCAAGTCCTAATGGAGATATGTGTAGAAGGAGCTCAATGGAAGAGAGACTCCAAAGGCAAGCCAGTTCAACTAAGAAGACTGGACCTCAAGCCTGTGGCTAGAGGATGGTTGGAGTTCATTCAACGCTCCATCATTCCCACTAGCAACCGATCTGAAGTTATTATGGATCGGACCATCATGATTCATAGCATCATGATTGGAGAGGAAGTAGAAGTTCATGAGGTCATGTCCAATGAAATCTACAAAATAGCCGACAAGCCCTCCACAATGGCAAGGCTAGCTTTTCCTCACCTTATTTGTCATCTATGTTACTCAGCTGGAGTTATCATAGAAGAAGATATCTCCATTGAAGAGGATAAGCCCATCACCAAGAAGAGGATAGAGTAAGCAAGAGAGACCCTCCACGGTTTTCAAGAGATGCATGAGGAAGCTCATTATCAAGAAATCCCTGAGATGCCTCAAGGGATGCACTTTCCTCCCAACAACTATTGGGAACAACTCAACACCTCCTTAGAAGATTTTAGCCACAATGTTGAACAATTAAGGGTGGAACATCATGAGCACTCCATCATTCTCCATGAAATAAGAGAAGATCAAAGAGCAATGAGGGAGGAGCAACAAAGGCAAGGAAGGGACATAGAAGAGCTTAAGGACATTGTTGGTCCTTCAAGAAGAAGACGCCACTAAAGTGGATTCATTCCTTGTTCTTATTTCTTTCTGTTTTTCGGTTTTTAATGTTGTGTTTATCTATGTTTTGTGTCTCTACTTCATGATCATTAGTATGTAGTAACCATGTCTTAAAGCTATGAATAAATTACATTAATCCTTCACCTCTCTTAAATGAAAAATGTTTTAAATTCAAAAAAACAAGAAGTACATGAATTTCGAATTTATCCTTGAATTTAGTTTAATTATATTGATGTGGTGACAATACTTTTTGTTTTCTGAATGAATGCTTGAACAGTGCATATGTTTGATCTTGTTGTTTATGAATGTTAAAACTGTTGGCTCTTGAAAGAATGATGAACAAAGAGAAATGTTATTGATGATCTGAAAAATCATGAAAATTGATTCTTGAAGCAAGAAAAAGCAGTGAAAAGTAAAGAGCTTGCGAAAAAAAAAATATAGGCGAAAAAAATAGAAAGAAAAAGAAAAAGCAAACAGAAAAAGCCAATAGCCCTTAAAACCAAAAGGCAAGGGTAAAAAGGATCCAAGGCTTTGAGCATCAATGGATAGGAGGGCCCAAGGAAATAAAATCCAGGCCTAAGCGGCTAAATCAAGTTGTCCCTAACCATATGCTTGTGTCGTGAAGGTCCAAGTGAAAAGCTTGAGACTGAGTGGTTAAAGTCGTGATCCAAAGCAAAGGAGTGTGCTTAAGAGCTCTGGACACCACTAACTGGGGACTCTAGCAAAGCTGAGTCACAATCTGAAAAGGTTCACCCAGTTATGTGTCTGTGGCATTTATGTATCCAGTGGTAACACTAGAAAACAAAATGCTTAGGGCCACGGCCAAGACTCATAAAAGTAGCTGTGTTCAAGAATCAACATACTTAACTAGAAAAGTTAATAACACTATCCGAAATTCTAAGTTCCTAGAGAAGCCAATCATTTTGAACTTCAAAGGAAAAAGTGAGATGCCAAAACTGTTCAGAAGCAAAAAGCTACAAGTCCCGCTCATCTAATTAAAGTTAATATTCATTGATATTTTGAAATTTACAGTATATTCTCTTCTTTTTATCCTAATTAATTTTCAGTTGCTTGGGGACAAGCAACAATTTAAGTTTGGTGTTGTGATGAGCGGATAATTTATACGCTTTTTGGCATTGTTTTTAGGTAGTTTTTAGTAAGTTCAAGCTACTTTTAGGGATGTTTTCATTATTTTTTATGTTAAATTCACATTTCTGGACTTTACTATGAGTTTGTGTGTTTTTCTGCGATTTCAGGTAATTTCTGGCTGAAATTGAGGGACTTGAGCAAAACTCTGAAAAAGGCTGACAAAAGGACTGCTGATGCTGTTGGAATCTGACCTCCCTGCACTCGAAAATGATTTTCTGGTGCTACAGAACTCCAAATGGGGCGCTCTTAACGGCGTTGGAAAGTAGACATCCAGATCTTTTCAGCAATATATAATAGTCCATACTTTATTCGGAAATTGACGATGTAACTTGGCGTTGAACGCCAAGTACATGCTGCTGTCTGGAGTTAAACGCCAGAAACACGTCATGATCCGGAGTTGAACGCGCAAAACACGTTATAACTTGGCGTTCAACTCCAAGAAAAGCCTCAGCTCGTGGATAGATCAAGCTCAGCCCAAGCATACACCAAGTGGGCCCCGGAAGTGGATTTATGCATCGATTACTTACTCATGTAAACCCTAGTAGCTAGTTTAGTATAAATAAGACTTTTTACTAGTGTATTAGTCGTCTTTTGACCACGTTTCATCTTTGGTCTCAGTTTTGTTTTATTCTTCATCTTAGGAGGCTATTGATCACATTTAAGGGGGCTGGCCACTCGGCCATGCCTGAACCTTTCACTTATGTAATTTCAACGGTGGAGTTTCTGCACACCATAGATTAAGGGTGTGGAGCTCTGCTGTACCTCAAGTTTCAATACAATTACTATTACTTTCTATTCAATTCTCTTTTATTCTTATTCCAAGATATACGTTGCACTTCAACTTGATGAATGTGATGATCCGTGACACTCATCATCATTCTCACCTATGAACGCACGTGACTGACAACCACTTCCGTTCTACTCTAGGCCGGGCGCATATCTCTTATATTTCCCAACAGAATCTTCGTGGTATAAGATAGAATTGATGGAGGCATTCATGAGAATCCGGAAAGTCTAAACCTTGTCTATGGTATTCCGAGTAGGATTCTGGGATTGAATGACTGTGACGAGCTTCAAACTCCAGAAGGCTGGGCGTTAGTGACAGACGCAAAAAAATCAAGGGATTTTATTCCAACCTGATTGAGAACCGACAGATGATTAGCGTGCTGTGACAGAGCATAGGACCATTTTCACTGAGAGGATGAGATGTAGCCATTGACAACGGTGATGCCCTACATACAGCTTGCCATGGAAAGGAGTAAGAAGGTTTGGATGAATGTAAGAAGAAATTAGAGATTCGAGAGGAGCACAGCATCTCCATACGCCTATCTGAAATTTCAACTATTGATTTACATAAGTATTTCTATCTTATTTTATTTTCTGTTTAATTATTAATTTTCGAAACCCATAACCATTTAATCTGCATAACTGAGATTTACAAGGTGACCATAGCTTGCTTCATACCAACAATCTCTGTGGGATCGACCCTTACTCACGTAAGGTATTACTTGGATGACCCAGTACACTTGCTGGTTAAGTTGAACGGAGTTGTGAGCTTCTCTAACAGTGCCTGGAACTCTTGTATCACAATTTTGTCCACCAGAAGGCTTAAAAGAAAGATTGTAATTGGGTTTATTGTTGGATTGCCCTCTAGTCACTAACACTAATTCCTTTTAATTAAGTGGGTTGCAACTTGTGAACGGACATAGCATTCCAACTTGTTTGAATTTCCCTTACCTAGTAAGAGATAACTACACAGGATAACCTTAATCTAGAGAGTAATCCAACAATAATGGGGCTTCCTACTAATCAACTCCCAGTCAAGGCTTTTATTTACATTATTCAAATTCTCTAATTTAAATTCCTGTTTACTCAACTCAAACCTTTTTGAAAACATCTGATTAATAAAATAGCACACTTTTCTGCAACTCGTTGGGAGACGACCTGGGATTCATACTCCCAGTATTTTAATTTTAAGTTGCTGTGACACCTTTCTAAATTAATAAGTGGATTTCTGGCGAGTTAAGAACTATACTTGCAACGTATATATTTTAATAATTTTTAATTCACCAATTTCTGCTCGCATCAATTTTTGGCGCCGTTGCCGGGGAGTTGCAATAGTGTGCTAATTTATTGATTGGTATTTATTTTTATTGTAATTTTTCTTTTCATTTTATCACTATGAGCTGTACATTTCTTTCGTTAAATGACGCGTTCACTTCCTGATCCAAGCTGGCCAGTATTTGGCCCTGAAATGGAAAGAACTCTTTCACGTATAAGGCGAGCTCAGCGTCGGCGACTCCTCTTTGAGGACGAACCTGAACCGTCATCTAAGGAAGAAATAAGCTCCCTCTCTACTGATCCAGTTCATTTACGTGCAGGTGACATGGCAGCGCCCAGAAGAGTCACTATCCAGGAGGAAGGAGCCCCTGATTTTACGCTTCAACCATTTCAGGCACACCACCCAGCAGTAGCTGTAGATTTTGAAATAAAGTCTTCACTACTCAACTTGATGTCCAAGTTTCATGGCTTACCTGCTCAAGAGCCTATCAAGCATCTTAGGGATTTTTAGACTGCTTGTTCTACTGTTAAGCGTGATGGCACTGATGAAATCTCCATTCTGTTGAAAGCCTTCCCATTTTCTCTGGAGGAAAAGGCAAGAGAGTGGTACTACACTCAACCCGTAACAACTGTTTCCAACTGGGATACACTTAGGAGAGAGTTTCTGGATAAATTCTTTCCAGCTGAAGTTGCCGATAAGCTGAGGAAGGATATGTCTATGATCGTTCAGGATGAATCTGAGACCTTCTATGAATACTTGGAATGCTTCAATAATCTTCGAGACGCATGCCCCCATTATATGATTGACAAGATAGTGTTGCTCGGCTACTTTACACAGGGTTTGAAATCTCAAGATAGGACCACACTGGAAGGTGCTAGCAATGGTTCTATGAAAACGTACAAGACTACGGAAGAAGCATGGCAATTGATCAGCGACTTAGCTGACTCTACTAGGAATCATAGGCAGAGACAAAGTCGGTCAAGATCTGTTGCAGAGGTATCCACTAGTAAAGAGACTGCTGCTATAGCTCAGAGCTTATGTGAAATGACTAACTTGCTGAAGCAGATGTAACTGAATCAACAACAGCCTCAGCAAGTTCAGCCTTCTCCACCACAGCACAGCCAGCAGTTGGTTCCACAAAGAGTATGCGGAATCTGTGCAGATTACAGTCACTATACCAAAGAATGTCTGCAACTCCAACCAGAAGACAACACTGTAGCAGCCACTCATAACTTTCATGACCGCCCCAATCAAGGGTACAATCAAGGTGGCAACTATAACCAAGGATGGCAGGATAACTCTAACCAAGGTTGGAGAGACAATTCTAACCAGGGTTGGAGGGACAATTATAACAGAGGAGGCAGAGATAATAATGGAAATCAGAGGTGGAATAACAATAAAAACTTCAGGCAGCAGAATCAGAATCAGTCCTACAAAGCACCTCATTAAGACAGCCTCAAGCATCTCAGCAAACCTCTCAGATCACTTACCCCTCTTCATCTCCTAATGATGAGTTACTACAATCCATTGATCGGAGACAACAGGCCATGGAAAACAACCTTACTTCTACTCTGAATGGTTTGAATTCTACTTTACAAGCCCTTGTCTCACAGATTGGATCAATGAACAACTCCAACAACTAGTCCTCAAGCTCTGGTGGACTCCCCTCTCAACCATTACCCAACTCAAAGGGTGGTATTAATGCCATCACTCTAAGGTCCGGAACCACATTGCAAGAGAGGAATCAGGAAGAGCCAACTCCATCTGAACACACCTCAGCTGAAGAGGTAGTGGAAATATAATATGTTGAAGAAGAAAAGAGCATGCAAGACATGGCTGAAGAAGAAGACACCAAATCACAGGAAGAAGCACCAAAGGGCGCAGACACTATAGAGGACACCGTTCCTATTCCATTTCCATAACTTGCAAGGAAGCCCAGGAAGCAGTTGGAACCTGATCCCAAAATGGTAGAAATATTCAAAAAGGTTGAGGTAACTGTTCCCCTTTTTGATGTCATTCAACAGGTACCTAAATATGCAAAGTTTCTAAAATATTTGTGCATATATAAAGACAAAATTAATGAATTAGAAACTATCCCTTTAGGAAGTTCTATATCTGCTTTAATGGGAAATATACCTGAAAAATGTAGTGATCCAGGTCCATGCATGGTTAACTGTACAATTGGAGGTGTGATATTTTCTGACTGCATGTGTGATTTAGGAGCATGCATTAGTATAATGCCTTTATCTGTATATGATGTTTTGAGGCTCCCTCCCTTAAAAAGGTCGACAGCTCGTTTTGTGTTAGTAGATAAAAGTATTATTACAGTGGCTGAAGTTGCTGAAGATGTATTACTGGGCATTAAAGGTCTCACTTTCCCCATTGATTTTTACATCCTGGAGATGTGATCGGGGTAAAACTTGTCTCTCAACAAATTCTCATTCGGCAAGTGTACTGAATTTGTCGTCAAGTAAAAACTCACAATAGAGTGAGGTCGAATCCCATAGGGATTGATTGATCAAGCAACTTTAATTAGAGGAATGACCTAGTTGAGCGAATTCATGAATAGAGTTGATAATTGCAGAAATTAAAATGGCGAGAAAGTAAATGACTGGAAGTAAATAGCAGAATTGTAAATGGGAATGGGAGAATTGCTCATAAAAGTAAATTGCAGAAAATAAAGAGAATGGGTAAGATCAGAAATGGGGAGTTCATTGGGCTTAGGAGATGTTGCATTCTCTGGATCAATTTCATTTTCATCTCTTCCTCAATCAATGCACTCATTGATCTCCTTGGCAATCTTAAGTGATTGAATCACAATTTCTTGCAATTCAATCTCTCAAATCTTGATCAATAGCTAATTCCTTGGTCAATTGCTCATGAGAAGAGATGAAGTGTGGTCATTGATTATACCACATGCACTTCCCAAATCAAATGCTTAAAGGGTTATAGCCACATACCCATCCACACTCAATTTGGTCCAGCATGAGAAAGCATTTCTAGCTAATCTCTTCATTCCTCTTTCAAGGATCCGAAGAGATCCATGTTTGAATAGCTTCTTTTCCAAGATAACTATCCAATTGGATGAAGATCGAAAGCTTTCAAGTAAAATCAAAAGGAAAGATAGAAGAAGAATAAGAAAATTAGTATTGATCCATCAAATTACAACAGAGCTCCCTAACCCAATGAAAGGGGTTTAGTTGTTCATAGCTCTAGAAATTAAAATCAAAGATGGAGAATACATGATAAAGCTAGAAGTGCAAAGAAAGTAAATACAAAGAGTAGTTCTCTTTCCTAGCTCCTCCCAAAAGCTCCTCTCTATTTCAAAACTACTCCTATATATACTACTCTTCTCAGCTTCTAGTTAGCTCTTCAAGTCTTGGGCCTCTGGATCTTTGAGCTTGAAGCAGTTCCTTTCTTTAATTGGGCTTGGCTTACTTGCAAAGAGAAAGTGTGAAATGGGCATAGTCTTTAGCTCAAGACGTTAGGGGTGTTTAACATTTAATGAAAATACAAGTTCGAGAACGTTAGTGACACTTAACATTGTCACTAACGTTGCCATGCACCCCTTTGCCTCACGTTAAAGCCCACGTTAACTGGGTTAACGTGGCTTTTAACTTTGCCTTGCTAGCCTTCGAGAACGTTAGTGACACTCAACATTGTCACTAACGTTCAAGTGTGCCCCTCCTTGCTTCATGTTAAAGCTCACGTTAAATAGGTTAACGTGGCTTCTAACGTGGCTTTTGCCAACCTTCGAGAACATTAGTGACACTCAACATTGTCACTAACGTTCAAGTGTGCCCCTTGGTCTCACGTTAGAGTCCATGTTAACTGGGTTAACGTGGCTTCTAACGTGGCCATTCTTAGCCATCCCAAGGTTAGTGACAAAGTTAGGTGTCACTAACGTTGGATCATTCTTCATTCCTCATCGTTAGCTTCCACGTTAACCAAGTTAACGTGGAGGTTGACGTGGCTCTTGGGGGTTGTGTGGTTGCTCCAACGTTAGTGATAATGTTGAGTGTCACTAACGTTGTCGACAACTCTCCATCTCTTGGTTAACGTGGGAGTTAACGTGGCTCTTTGCACCTTAGGCCAACGTTAGTGACAATGTTGAGTGTCACTAACGTTGGCTTCTCTTCCCCCTTTAACGTTAGAGGCCACGTTAACTAGGTTAACGTGGCTCTAACGTGGCCATTTGTGAGCAATTGCCAACGTTAGTGACAATGTTAAGTGTCACTAACATTGGCTCAACTTCTCTTCTCCACGTTAGAGTTCACGTTAACTTAGTTAACGTGACTCTTTAACGTGGGCATTGATGGCTTTTGAGAGTGTTTTTGGCAATCACTTTTCTCCTTAACTTTGCAAGTTACCTCCCATTCTTTGCTTCCTTTGGTCCTGAAATCAAGCAATAGAGTGCATCAAAGTTCTAGTCCACGTCATTGGTAATGCAATATACAATTTTGTCATTAAAATCATGCAAAATCCTCATGAAATAATGTAAAATGCACAATGTATGCTTGAATCAAAGTCTGAGTGAATATTTGCCCAAAACTAACTTATTTCCTAAGAAAATGCATGAAATTACCTAAAAACAGAAAAGAAAAGGTCAGTGAAACTGGCCAAAATGCCCTGGCATCAAGATGCCCCAAAATGACTCAGAAAAGCCATTGTCTATCCTACTCGGACAACCTTTCTTGAAGACCTCGAAGTTCAAATTAGATGCTTTTGCAGGCACATACTCTTTTGAAATAGACGGCCAAGTAGTAAGCTTCAATCTGAATGGAGTTATGAAGCACCCTCCAGAAGATCATTCTATCTTCCAGTGTGACATCATAGATGAAACTGTAGCTGAAGTTCACCAAGAAGAGTTTGAAGATAAGTACATAGGACAAGGTCCAAGTGTGGGGAATTCCGAGGACAATGCAGGCACTCTACCACTGCCATCAGTTCCAGATAATCCAGAGCCAGACCATGATCAGAAGTTAGAATTGAAACCCCTCCCTCCACACCTCAAATATGCTTACCTCGAGGACAAGCAGAAGTTTCTAGTTATCATTGCACAGGACCTCACTTCTCAGCAGGAAAAGCAGTTACTTAGTGTGTTGAGGAAGCACAAGAAAGCAATTGGGTGGAGTTTAGCAGACATAGTAGGCATCAACCCTCAAGTTTCTGAGCACAGGATATTTTTAGAACAAAGAGCAAGAACTGTTCGTCAACCCCAAAGAAGATTGAACCCCACTATTTTAGAGGTTGTCAAGAAGGAAGTGACCAGACTATTAGCGGCAGGTATTATCTACCCCATCTCAGACAGTGAATGGGTGAGCCCGGTGCAAGTGGTACCCAAGAAGTCTGGAGTCACTATAGTGAAGAATGAGCATGGAGAGCTCATAGCAACCAGAGTACAGAACACCTGGAGGGTCTGTATTGATTACAGGCGTCTCAACCAAGCTACTCGTAAGGATCACTACCTTTTTCCATTCATTGATCAAATGTTGGATCGCCTGTCAGGTAAATCCCATTATTGCTTTTTAGATGGTTACACAGGCTATTTCCAGATTCATATAGCTCCTGAGGATCAGGAAAAGACTACCTTTACATGTCCCTTTGGGATTTATGCTAACAAGAGAATGCCCTTTGGCCTGTGCAATGCACCAGCTACCTTTCAGAGGTGCATGATGAGTCTTTTCTCTGATCTTATTGAGGACTGTATGGAGGTTTTTATGGACGATTTTAGCATTTATGGTGATTCTTTTAACCTTTGCTTGGATAGTTTATCTAGAGTATTAGATAGATGTGTCAGTACAAACCTTGTATTGAATTTTGAAAAATGTCATTCTATGGTTAAACAAGGAATCGTACTGGGACATGTTGTATCTAATACTGGCATTTCTATAGATCCAACAAAGGTCGATGTTATTTCTAGTTTGCCTTACCCCTCTTCCGTAAGGGAAGTCTGTTGGTGCACGCAATTGCAATCACACGTTTGCAATCCCGCACAACTAACCAGCAAGTGCACTGGGTCGTCCAAGTAATACCTTACGTGAGTAAGGGTCGATCCCACGGAGATTGTCGGCTTGAAGCAAGCTATGGTTATCTTGTAACTCTTAGTCAGGATAACAATAATTATCAGGGTTGATTGTAAAAAGCAAAAGAACATGAACTAAGTACTTGTTTTGCAGTAATGGAAAACAGGTTGAGCTTTTGGAGATGCTCTATCTTCTGAATCTCTGCTTTCCTACTGTCTTTTTCTTCAAGCACGCAAGACTCCTTCCACGGCAAGCTGTATGTAGGGTTTCACCGTTGTCAATGGCTACCTCCCATCCTCTCAGTGAAAATGTTCATGGCGCTCTGTCACAGCACGGCTAATCATCTGTCGGTTCTCAATTGGGTTGGAAAAGAATCCAATGATTCTTTTGCGTCTGTCACTAACGCCCAGCCCTCAGGAGTTTGAAGCTCGTCACAATCATTTAATCCTTGAATCCTACTCAAAATACCACAGACAAGGTTTAGACCTTCCGGATTCTCTTGAATGCCGCCATCAACTCTAGCTTATACAACGAAGATTCTGATTAAGGAATCCAAGAGTTATTCACTCAATCTAAAGTAGAACGGATGTGGTTGTCAGGCACACGTTCATAGGCGAGAATGATGATGAGTGTCACGGATCATCACATTCATCAGGTTGAAGAACAAGTGATATCTTAGAATAGAAGCAAGCGTGATTGAATGAAAAATAGTAGTAATTGCATTAATCCATCAAGACACAGCAGAGCTCCTCACCCCCAACCATGGGGTTTAGAGACTCATGCTGTAGAAGATACAATGAGAAACGTGTAAAGTGTCATGAGGTCCAGATACAATGTCAAAAGATCCTATTAATAGTGAACTAGTAACCTAGGGTATACAGAAATGAGTAAATGACATAAAAATCCACTTCCGGGGTCCACTTGGTGTGTGCTTGGGCTGAGCATTGAAGCTTTTATGTGTAGAGGCTTTTTCTGGAGTTAAACGCCAGCTTTTATGCCAGTTTGGGTGTTTAAACGCCGGGAATTCTAAAGCTGATTTGCAACGCCGGTTTGGGCCATCAAATCTCGGGCAAAGTATGGACTATTATACATTGCTGGAAAGCCCAGGATGTCTACTTTCTAACGCCGTTGAGAGCGCGCCAATTGGGAGGTCAGAATCCAACAGCATCTGCAGTCCTTTTTAGCCTCTGAATCAGATTTTTGCTCAGGACCCTCAATTTCAGCCAGAAAATACCTGAAAAATCAGAAAAACACACAAACTCATAGTAAAGTCTAGAAAAGTGAATTTTAACTAAAAACTAATAAAAAATATAATAAAAACTAACTAAAATATACTAAAAACATACTAAAAACAATGCCAAAAAGCGTACAAAATATTCGCTCATCACAACACCAAACTTAAATTGTTGCTTGTCCCCAAGCAACTGAAAATCAAGATAGAATAAAAAGAAGAGAATATACTATAGACTCCAAAATATCAAAGAAACTTAGCTCCAATTAGATGAGCGGGACTAGTAGCTTTTTGCTTCTGAACAGTTTCGGCATCTCACTTTATCCTTTGAAGTCTAGAATGATTAGCATCCATAGGAACTCAGAACTCAGATAGTGTTATTGATTCTCCTAGTTAAGTATGATGATTCTTGAACATAGCTACTTTATGAGTCTTGGCTGTGGCCCAAAGCACTCTGTCTTCCAGTATTACCACCAGTTACATACATGCCACAGACACATACTTGGGTGAACCTTTTCAGATTGTGACTCAGCTTTGCTAGAGTCCCCAATTAGAGGAGTCCAGGGTTCTTAAGCACACTCTTTTTGCCTTGGATCACAACTTTATTATTTATTTATTATTATATATATATATATATGTATAAAATTTTTTTTGCAAGCTTTTCATTGCTTTTTCTTGCTTCAAGAATCATTTTTATGATTTTTCAGATCCTCAATAACATTTCTCCTTTTCCATCATTCTTTCAAGAGCCAACAATTTTAACATTCTTAAAACAACAAATTCAAAAGACATATGCACTGTTCAAGCATTCATTCAGAAAACAAAAAGTATTGTCACCACATCAAACTAATTCAACTAGTTTTCGAGATAAATTCGCAATCCTGTACTTCTTGTTCTTTTGTAATAAAAACATTTTTCATTTAAGAAAGGTGATGGATTCATAGGACATTCATAGCTTTAAGGCATAGACACTAAGATACCAATAATCATGTAATAAGACACAAACATAGATAAACATAAGCATAAAAATTCGAAAAATAGAAAATAAAGAACAAGGAGATTAAAGAACGGGTCCACCTTAGTGATGGCGGCTTGTTCTTCCTCTTGAAGATCTTATGGAGTGCCTGAGCTCCTCAATGTCTCTTCCTTGCCTTTGTTGCTCCTCTCTCATGATTCTATGATCTTCTTTAATTTCATGGAGGAGGATGGACTGTTCTTGGTGCTCCACCCTTAGTTGTCCCATGTTGGAACTCCATTCTCCTAGGGAGGTGTTGATTTGCTCCCAATAGTTTTGGGGAGGAAAGTGCATCCCTTGAGATGAATATCTCCATCTCCCATGGCTCGGAGGTGGAAGCTTTTGCCTTCCCTTTCCTCTTTCTAGAGGTTTCTCCGGCCTTAGGTTCCATAAATGATTATGGAGAAATAAAAAGCAACGCTTTTACCACACCAAACTTAGACGGTTTGCTCGTCCTCGAGCAAAAGAAGAAAGAAGAGAGAGAGTGGTGGGGTAGGTGGGGATCCTGTGGGGTCCACAGATCCTGAGGTGTCAAGGATAATTCATCGCTGCACCGAGTGGCGAGCAAAAATGCTCCTTCTACCAATCCTGGCGTTAAACGCCGGGCTGGTGCCCATTTCTGGCATTTAACGCCAGCTTGGTGCCCATTCCTGGCGTTTAACGCCAGTCTGGTGCCCCTTTCTAGCATTAAACGCCCAAAATGGTGCCAGACTGGGCGTTAAACGCCCATTTGCTGCTCTTACTGGCGTTTAAACGCCAGCAAGTTTTCCTCCAGGGTGTGCTGTTGTTTCTTTATATTTTTCATTCTGTTTCTGCTTTTTCAATTGATTTTGTGACTTTCCATGATCATCAACCTATAGAAAACATAAAATAACAAAGGAAAATAATAAATATAACATTGGGTTGCCTCCCAACAAGTGCTTCTTTAATGTCAGTAGCTTGACAGTGGGCTCTCATGGAGCCTCACAGATACTCAGAGCCATGTTGGAACCTCCCAACACCAAACTTAGAGTTTGAATGTGGGGGTTCAACACCAAACTTAGAAGTTGGTTGTGGCCTCCCAACACCAAGCTTAGATTCTGACTGTGGGGGCTCTGTTTGATTCTGTTTTGAGAGAAGCTCTTCATGCTTCCTTTCCATGGTTACAGAAGGAGAACCTTGAGTTTTATAGTTTGCACTGTCTGCAAGCCACCAAGCTTCCTGAATAGTAAATAATTGCTCATCCGGAAAGGTTTCAGAGATCTCAGTAGGAGGGAGGGATGCTCCTGCTACTGGTTCTATCCAGGACAGGTGATCAGCTACTTGATTCTCTGTCTCTTTTCTGTCTCTTATTTCTATATCAAACTCTTACAGAAGCAACACCCATCTTATGAGCCTGGGTTTTGAATCCTGCTTTGTGATAAGTACTTAAGAGAAGCATGGTCAGTGTACACAATCACTTTTGACCCTACTAAATAGGATCTAAACTTGTCAATGGCATAAACCACTGCAAGTGACTCTTTTTCTGTGGTTGTGTAATTATTTTGTGCGTCATTTAGAACACGGCTAGCATAATAAATGACGTGTAGAAGCTTGTTGTGCCTCTGTCCCAGCACTGCACCAATAGCATGGTCACTGGCATCACACATTAGTTCGAATGGTAATGTCCAATCTGATACAGAGATGACTGGTGCTGTAACCAGCTTGGCTTTCAGGGTCTCAAACGCCTGTAGACACTCTGTGTCAAACACAAATGGTGTGTCAGCAGCTAGCAGGTTGCTTAGAGGTTTTGCAATTTTTGAAAAATCCTTTATAAACCTTCTGTAGAATCCTGCATGCCCCAGAAAGCTTCTGATTGCCTTAACATTGGCAGGTGGTGGTAATTTTTCAATTACTTCTACCTTTGCTTGATCCACCTCTATTCCCTTGTTTGAAATCTTGTGCCCAAGGACAATTCTTTCAGTCACCATAAAGTGACATTTCTCCCAGTTTAAGACCAGGTTAGTCTCTTGGCATCTCTTCAGGACAAGTGCTAGATGATCAAGACAGGAGCTGAATGAGTCTCCAAATACTGAGAAGTCATCCATGAAGACTTCCAGGAACTTCTCTACCATATCAGAGAAGATAGAGAGCATGCACCTCTGAAAGGTTGCAGGTGCATTACACAGACCAAAAGGCATCCTTCTGTAGGCAAATACTCCAGAAGGACATGTGAATGCTGTTTTCTCTTGATCCCGAGGATCTACTGCAATTTGGTTGTAACCTGAATAGCCATCCAAAAAGTAGTAGTATTCATGACCTGCTAGTCTCTCTAGCATCTGGTCTATGAATGGTAAAGGAAAATGATCCTTTCTGGTGACTGTATTGAGCCTTCTGTAGTCAATACACATGCGCCACCCTGTAACTGTTCTTGTAGGAACCAGTTCATTCTTTTCATTATGAACCACTGTCATGCCTCCCTTCTTGGGGACAACGTGGACAGGGCTCACACAGGGGCTATCAGAAATAGGATAAATAATCCCAGCCTCTAGTAACTTAGTGAACTCTTTCTGCACCACCTCCTTCATGGCTGGATTTAGCCGCCTTTGTGGTTGAACCACTGGCTTAGCATCATCCTCCAATAGGATCTTGTGCATGCATCTTGCTGGGATAATGCCCTTAAGTTCACTTATGGACCAACCAAGAGCTGTCTTGTGTATCCTTAGCACTTGAATTAGTGCTTCCTCTTCCTATGGATTTAAAGCAGAGCTTATGATCACTGGAAAAGTGTCACCTTCTCCCAGAAATGCATATTTCAGGGATGGTGGTAGTGGCTTGAGCTCGAGTTTAGGAGGCTTATCTTCTTCTTGAGGAATTTTCAGAATTTCTTTTATTTCCTTTAGTTCCTCCAGATCAGGCTGAACATCTTTAAAGATGTCATCTAGCTCTGATTCAAGACTTTTAGTCATATTGACCTCCTCCACCAAAGAGTCAATAATATCAGTGCTCATGTAGTCATTTGATGTGTTTGGATGCTGCATAGCTTTGACAACATTCAATTGAACTTATCCTCATTGACTCTCAGGGTTAATTCCCCTTTTTGGACATCAATGAGGGTCTGTCCAGTTGCTAGGAAAGGTCTTCCTAGAATGAGAGTTGCACTCTTGTGCTCCTCCATTTCCAGCATTACAAAGTCAGTGGGAAAGGAAAATGGCCCAACCTTGACAATCATGTCCTCAATTATGCCTGATGGGTATTTAGTGGAGCCATCAGCAAGTTGGAGACATATCCTGGTTGGTTTGACTTCTTCAGTCAAGCCAAGCTTTCTGATAGTGGATGCAGGTATTAGATTGATACTAGCTCCAAGGTCACACAAGGCTGTCTTGGTGCAAGCACCTTCTAATGTGCATGGTATCATAAAGCTTCCTGGATCTTGAAGCTTTTCTGGTAAGCTTTTCAGAATGACTGCACTGCATTCTTCAGTGAGAAACACTTTTTCAGTTTCTCTCCAATCCTTCTTATGACTTAAGATCTCTTTCATGAACTTAGCATAAGAAGGTATTTGCTCAAGTGCCTCTGCAAACGGAATCTTTATTTCAAGAGTCCTTAAATAGTCTGCAAAGTGGGCAAATTGCTTATCCTGTTCTGCTTGGCGGAGTTTCTAAGGATAAGGCATCTTGGCTTTATATTCAACAACCTTAGTTGCTGTAGGTTTATTCCTTACAGAGGTGCTTGGAGAAGCCTTTTTAGAGGGGTTACTATCAGCATTCTCAAGTGTCTGATTCCCCATTGGCATTTGAACGCCAGGATTGGGTTAAGAATGGGCGTTTAACGCCAACTTTTCCCCCTTTTCTGGCATTTGAACGCCATAAATGGGCAGGGAATGGGCGTTTAACGCCAGCTTTTCCCCCCTTTCTGGCATTTGGACGCCAAGAGTATTCCTCTCTAGGCTCTTACTGTCCTCAGAGGGATTTCGGACAGTGGTTTGGTTATCCTCTGTCAATTGTTCCTTTATTGGCTTCTTGCTACTTTGAGCAGTGTTATTCAATGTCTTCCCACTCCTCAGTTGAACTGCTTGGCATTCTTCTGTTATCTGTTTAGATAACTACTATTTTGCCTGATTCAACTGTGATTCTATGTTCTTGTTAGCAATTTTAGTTTCTTGGAGCATCTCTTTAAATTCTACTAACTGTTTTGTCATCAGGTGTAATTGCTGATTAAGCTCAACCATCTGTTCTTGAGGATTAGGATTAGTGGCTACTGCCATAACTTTTTCTTTTATAGAGGACTCATTGCTAGAGTACAAATGTTGATTTCTAGCAATAGTATCTATAAGCTCTTGAGCCTCCTCAATCGTTTTCCTCATATGTATAGATCCACCAGCTGAGTGGTCTAGAGACATCTGAGCTTTTTCTGTAAGCCCATAGTAGAAGATGTCTAGCTGTACCCACTCTGAAAACATTTCAGAGGGGCATTTTCTTAGCATACCTCTATACCTCTCCCAAGCATCATAAAGGGATTCATTATCCTCTTGTTTAAAGCCTTGGATGTCCAGCCTTAGCTGTGTCATCCTTTTTGGAGGGTAAAATTGATTCAGGAATTTGTCTGATAACTGTCTCCATGTTTTTATGCTTGCTGTGGGTTGGTTATTCAACCACCTCTTAGCTTGATCTTTTACAGCAAAAGGAAACAGTAATAATCTGTAGACATTTTGATCTACCTCTTTATCACGTACTATGTCAGCAATTTGTAAGAATTGTGCCAGAAACTCAGTAGGTTCTTCCTATGGAAGACCGAAATACTGGCAATTTTGCTGCACCATGATGAT
This sequence comes from Arachis hypogaea, assembly GCF_003086295.3. Classification (NCBI taxonomy): domain Eukaryota; kingdom Viridiplantae; phylum Streptophyta; class Magnoliopsida; order Fabales; family Fabaceae; genus Arachis; species Arachis hypogaea. The sequence continues at coordinate 62,754,129 of NC_092040.1, forward strand.
GAGTTGAGGATTTAGCTCAAAGTTGCTTGCTTTAATGGGAGGTATACAGATGCTACTCCCATATGCAGCTGTAATGGGGTTAGCATATGACCCCAGAGTCCTTCTAGATTGCTCAATTCCTCTTAGGTCCATGATGGAGAAAGGGAATATGATACGGATTCACAAGTACAGTAATTTTTTTTAAACTAAAAGTGACCGAAAAAAATAAAATAAAATAAATGGAAAATAAAATAAAATTTCAAAAACTAAAAGAAAATAAGATCAAAACAAATTAAAAACTAAATCAATTAGTTAATTGAGAAGATTATGATTGAAAATTATTTTGAAAAAGATTTGACTTTTGAAAAGAGGAAAGAGAAAAACAACAAAATGACACCAAACTTAAAATTTTTAGAAAATCAAACACAAATTTTCGAAAACTTAAAGGAAAACACAAAGAAGACACCAAACTTAGAATTTTTAAGGATCAAGACAGGACTAAAGATATGCAAATTCGAAAAATAAAAGAAAACAAACGCATGCAATTGACACCAAACTTAAAATATGAAACTAAACTCAAATAAAAGACTCTAAACCAACAAAAAAAATAAAACAGTCCTAATCTAAGCAACAAGATAAACCGTCAGTTGTCCAAACTCGAACAATCCCCGGCAACGGCGCCAAAAACTTGGTGCACGAAATTGCAATCACACTTTTGCAATCCCGCACAACTAACCAGCAAGTGCACTGGGTCATCCAAGTAATACCTTACGTGAGTAAGGGTCGATCCCACGGAGATTGTCGGCTTGAAGCAAGCTATGGTTATCTTGTAACTCTTAGTCAGGATATCAATAATTATCAGGGTTGATTGTAAAAAGCAAAAGAACATGAACTAAGTACTTATTTTGCAGTAATGGAGAAGAGGTTGAGGTTTTGGAGATGCTCTATCTTCTGAATCTCTGCTTTTCTACTATCTTCTTCTTCAAGCACGCAAGACTCCTTCCATGGCAAGCTGTATGTAGGGTTTCACCGTTGTCAATGGCTACCTCCCATCCTCTCAGTGAAAATGTTCAACGCGCTCTGTCACAGCACGGATAATCATCTGTCGGTTCTCAATCGGGTTGGAATAGAATCCAGTGATTCTTTTGCGTCTGTCACTAACGCCCAGCCCTCAGGAGTTTGAAGCTCGTCACAGTCATTCAATCCTTGAATCCTACTCCGATTACCACAGACAAGGTTTAGACCTTCCGGATTCTCTTGAATGCCGCCATCAATTCTAGCTTATACAACGAAGATTCTGATTAAGGAATCCAAGAGATATTCACTCAATCTAAAGTAGAACGGAGGTGGTTGTCAGGCACATGTTCATAGGCGAGAATGATGATGAGTGTCACGGATCATCACATTCATTAGGTTGAAGAACAAGTGATATCTTAGAATAGAAGCAAGCGTGATTGAATGAAAAACAGTAGTAATTGCATTAATCCATCAAGACACAGCAGAGCTCCTCACCCCCAACCATGGGGTTTAGAGACTCATGCTGTAGAAGATACAATGAGAAATGTGTAAAGTGTCATGAGGTCCAGATACAATGTCAAAAGATCCTATTAATAGTGAACTAGTAACGTAGGATATACAGAAATGAGTAAATGACGTAAAAATCCACTTCCGGGGTCCACTTGGTGTGTGCTTAGGCTGAGCATTGAAGCTTTTATGTGTAGAGGCTTCTTCTGGAGTTAAACGCCAGCTTTTATGCTAGTTTGGGCGTTTAACTCCAATTCTTATGCTAGTTCCGGCGTTAAACGCCGGGAATTCTGAAGCTGATTTGCAACGCCGGTTTGGGCCATCAAATCTCGGGCAAAGTATGGACTATTATATATTGCTGGAAAGCCCAGGATGTCTACTTTCTAACGCCGTTGAGAGCGCGCCAATTGGGCTTCTGTAGATTTCAAGTGCAGGGAGGTCAGAATCCAACAGCATCTGCAGTGCTTTTTAGCCTCTGAATCAGCTTTTTGCTTAGGACCCTCAATTTCAGCCAGAAAATACCTGAAATCTTAGAAAAACACACAAACTCATAGTAAAGTCCAGAAAAGTGAATTTTAACTAAAAACTAATAAAAAATATAATAAAAACTAACTAAAATATACTAAAAACATACTAAAAACAATGCCAAAAAGCGTGTAAATTATCCGCTCATCATCTGTTCATTCCTTGGACATGCAGGTTTTTACCGAAGATTCATTAAGGACTTTAGTAAGGTAGCACTTCCCCTATCCAGATTACTGCAGAAAGATATTGAGTTCGAGTTTAGTGAGGATTGCAAACAAGCGTTTGACAAGCTAAAAATTGCCTTGACTCAAGCTCCAATTGTGAGAGGACCAGACTGGAGCCAGCCGTTTGAAATCATGTGCAATGCTTCCAACCTTGTAGTAGGAGCAGCACTGGCTCAGCATGAAGGTAAGGATCCTTTTGTTATTGCTTATGCGTCTAAGACTTTAGACACTTCCCAGTCCAATTATACTACTACTAAGAAAGAGCTTCTTGCTATTGTTTTTGCTCTGGATAAATTCCGAGCTTATTTACTTGGTACTATAGTAGTAGTGTATTCGAATCATGCAGCTTTAAAGTTTCTATTAGCTAAAAAGGAGTCCAAACCAAGGCTCATACGTTGGATACTGCTATTACAAGAATTTGATTTAGAAATAAAGGATAGGAGTGGTAACCAGAATCTAGAGGCGGACCACTTGAGTCACCTTGAGCACATTAAGGATAATTCTACTCCTATAGATGATAATTTTCCATTTGATAACCTGCAAGCAGTATCTGAGGTAGTCCCTTGGTACGCACCTGTAGCTAATTATCTAGTTAGCTGCACATTTTCTCCACACTTTTCTAAGCATCAAAGGGACAAGCTGAAAAGCGAGTCTAAATATTATATATGGGATGACCCATATTTATGGAGATGTGGCGCTGATCAGGTAATTAGACGTTGTATGCCTCAATCAGAATTCCAATCCATTTGAAGGGCATGTCACTCATCTGAGAGTGGAGGACATTTTGGCCCTCAAAGAATAGCTAGAAAGATCTTAGACTGTGGATTCTGGTGGCCTACTCTTTTTAGAGACGCTGTTGAGTTTTGTAAATCTTGTCTCCCATGCCAAAAATTTGGTAATATATCCAGGAGGGATAAGATGCCTCGACAAATTATGTTTTTCTGTGAAATTTTTGATGTTTGGGGCATTGACTTCATGGGTCCATTTCCAAATTCTAATGATTATTTTTATATATTGTTAGTTGTGGATTACGTTTCCAAATGGGTGGAAGCAATTCCTACCCGCACTGATGATGCTAACACTGTTGTTTCCTTTGTGAGAAACCATATTATTTGCCACTTTGGATCACCACGAGTGTAACAACCCTGATTTTCGAGTACGCGAGATCTTTTCTGAAAATACGAATTTCTCTGGAAGATCAGTAAAGGGAACACCTCTGTTATATCATCAAGCATCTCAATCCTCATTATCATTATGTCATCCTTAAGCTAGAACCTCCTCTGAGGCAATCTCGATAATGCAATCGCGAAGAACCTAGTTTTTGAACCGTATCGGTCGGCAGTTTTGATTCTGACTTTCGTAAATAGTCTCTGTTTGACAATCCGGACTCGATTCATGAGAGGAGAGAGATAATAGTATAATATTATCATTATATTAGTATTATAAAATGCTTGAATGATATTATAAGGTTACCTGGTCTGTTTTTGTTAAAAACAGAAAATCAGTTTAACCGGGTTTACGGTTTATTGGTGCAGCTTAGCACCAGCACTCTCTGATGAATTTAGCAATGCTAAGGCCTCATTATACATGTTCTATTCTCATAATAAATATGTTACTAGTGTCATTTATGCTAGTAGCTCAGAAAATAATTTTTAGAGATGTTTTTACGAGTGTTCCGATACACCTAGTTTTAGTAGTTGTACACCAGAGATATTTTAATATTATTTTAATCCACCTCCAAGCCAACCAATCACAACTCACCCTACACCCCCAAAACCCCCAAGGCTGCCTCATTTGCTCATTGTGGCCGAAAATCACCAAGAGAAAAGGGAGAGAAAGTTCTTGGTTCATAAATCTTCAAAGCTTGATTTCTTCTGAACTAAAACTCAAATCAAAACTCCGATTTCACCAAAATGATCCTCTCTTCTTCCTCTACATCACCATGTGACTTATCAAGGCTGGAAATAAGGTGAGATGGCTGTCTCCCTCCCTCTTCAATTCGGTTTTCAAGGAAAACCATGTAAACATGTGTTTTCTTGATGTTTTTCCTTAGGAATCATGCTTAACTTGACTTGAGGGCCAAGAAACGTGAATTTCCAGCAAGTCTAAGGTGCGATATCTCTTCCTAACATACTGAGTGAGATTTGGTCAGTTGAGAGTTTTTGGATTTAAAGTTGTTCTTGATGTGATTTAGGAGGAAAAAGTGCTTAAGGACCACCTGAAAGTTTGATTGAATTAGGAGCAGCAAAACCAGGTAGGGTGTCACGAAATTAATCTTGAATATTTGTGTTTGAGTTGTGTGAATGTTGTATGACTTGGCTGTGCTAAAAAGTGGTTGCATATATGATTGATTCTTGGTGAAAATTTGGTGAAATTTTGATGAAATTTGATGAAATTCAAGCTATGAATGTGTGTTCTTATGGCTGCTGGAAAACGAAACCCTAGGCCCTAAATTGGGGTTCACTTTGTGTTAAAATCATGTAGAAAAGATGGGGTTTTAGTGGCTGCTAATTTATTATGAATTATAGTAAAAATCGGTTGCTGAAAAGACTGAAAAACGGGTAAAATCAAAGAAAGAATCTGAAGAATTTACGAAGAACATGAAGAACACCTTGAGTGTGGTGAAGAACAATGAAGAACACCTTTTAGATCTTAGAAAGGGCAAGGAAGTAATTATTTTGGTGTTTGAGGGGTTATTTGGTAATTTTTGAAAGTTAGGATAGTTAAAGTATAAATATTAAAAGTTACCGGGGTAAAAAGTTAATTTTGAAAGTGAAAAGGTAAAGGCAAGGTAATTTTCGAAAAATTAATGATAAAATAATAAATAATAATAAAATATTAAATAATAATATTTAATTAAAAATAATATTTTAATAAAAATAATAAAATAATGCGAAAAAGGCAGTTTTCTGTAAAAGCTTTAGAAAGACAACTTTAAGTGCAGAATCTCATAATTACCTTCATAAAACACTTAGGGAGTGATAAGAACATATTAGTGAGGCAAAGATAAATAAAAGATAAAAAGTTGAAGAAAAGATAAGAATCGAAGAAAAAGTCTGTAAAGTTTTAATGACAGAAAAACAGACAGACATTAGTGAACGAACTAGGGCAACATAGTTAGTCCTCGAGTTGCGACTAGGGTTAGGTATAATATGAAAAGTTAAACTGTTTCAGTATAGACTTAATGAACCTATACTTGGGATAGGCAAACTATTCATACCGAGATTTACATAAGCTTTAAATACATACGTTAAGCAGAGAAAAGAGTAATCAGAGCAGAATAAAGTAACACAGAGAACATAGTAACCAGAACAGAGTAAAGAGATACGAAGGGAAAAGATTAATATGATAAAGAGAAATGATTTGAGCCAAGCTTTTGTACAAGTGAAAGATGTAAAGTTTGTATAGTATGGTTGAACAAAGAAAGAGAGAGATATTGTATAAGAATATGTAACTGGAGATGAATAATGAGAGTGATAACTTATGATGACAATTACACTGATTCTGTTGAGGAAAAGTATTCAGTTTAGGAAATTGTTGGCAAGGACGTGGTTTTTGTCCCGCTTGCATATTTATGATTATAAAAGAGAATAAAAAGCAGAGGACCTGTTGAAAGGTCATTGTTGCTTGAGGCAACCCAAGAGATATTTAGTTGTTGCTTGAGGCAACCCAAGAGATATTTATTTGTCGCTTGAGGCAACCCAAGAGATGTGTTTATTCATTTGTTGCGTTATGGCAACTCCTGAGATATTTGTGTGATGATCTGCTGCGTGAAGGCAATCAGATAGATGGTGGTGCGACCACTGAGAACGCTTTCCTGCGGTACAGATCCATGTTTTAATTCTGTAAGGCAGAGGGGTTATTTCCTGCTACAGACGTACCGTGACCACCTGTTTCATTTCTGTAGTGGCAGAGGGGTTATTTCCTGTATACAGAAGGTGTGTCGGCATACATCCCTGCAGTGGCAGATGTGTTATTTCCTGTATGCAGTGGATCCTGTGGTGGCAGAGGGGTTATTTCCTGTACACAGGGGTATAGCCAATAGGAAAGCCTTATCCAGACAGAGGTTGCTGGATAACGTCGGGAGCGGGTTAGTAACCGACAGATGAGCTCATTACCTGCACTAGGGCTAGACATGCATCATACTTGGTTGTGCATTTTCTCTATTATGATTGTTGCATGAATGTATGCTTTCTCTGTTTGTATTCTATTCTCTGTGTTTGTGTCTGTGTTTTACTTTCTTGTATTCTTCTGTTTGTGATCTTTTTCTGTTTTCTTTATCTTCTCTATTTATCTGTCTTCTGTTTACTACTTCTCTATATTCTGCTATTAGTCTGCTAAACAACACAAAAATTAATGAACGTAACTAATAACCCCGACCCTACTAAGAACTCCCCAGTTCTTACCCCTTCTCTCTCCCTTTCCCCTTCAGATGGAAGTAAGAGTACCTTACCGTAGTTCGCTGATGATGGTTCTGCAAAGAGGATTCTGAGTCTAGGGTGAATCTCGTTCTCTGATTATGTGTATATACTGTGAAACCAGCCAACGTCTGCACCCCGTTCGAATGCGCACTTTAACCTAAATCCTGTGTACGAGATTCCTATTGTGTGGCTACTTCATGAGGTACCAGAGAGGCATCCTGCGGAAAAGTCTGATCGTGCAGAGGAGTAGCAGATGATGTTCTATCTTCTGATGACGTTTCACCTGACTTGAGTTTTGAAGACTTAGACCGTACTTTTCCTCGCTTTAGTAATTTAGAGGGACTAGGTGAGTATAGAGTCTAGGCTAGCCTAGGTGCCAGCTTAGGGACCTCTTGAATAGGTCAGGACCTGGGATGTTGTATGTATATATATGTATATAGTTATTATCTAGCTATATCTAGGGGTGTTCTAACTAAAAGTCTATACTTAAATAAAAGTTGGATCACTGAATGTTGTTGACTGCTTGTGATGTATTTATGTGTGGTTGTTTATAACCGTTCTATCTGTTATCAGTTGTGAATTGATTATGTATGATTCCATCTATTAACCCAGATGTTTTCAAACAAAAAAAAAATACCCCGCAAATTAACTACGTTTTTAACAACGAATCAGGCTCATATGATAAATAATAGATAATAATTAGGAAGACAAATTGGTAGCGCTCAGTTTTCGGTATGATCTAGACATATTGAAAATTGGGTCGTTACAATTTGGTATCAGAGCAGTTCGTTCCCAGTAGAGCCTGGGGAGTGGACTGACTATGCTTCATTGCATACTCTGTTGTGTGTCTCATGCGTATAGGATATCCCAGTGATATATGTTGCATGATTGTTTCTGTGTTTTCATTCTGGGAATGTTCACACTTGACTTGAAGTGTTAAGACTGATCACCTTAATAATGATTGTTTGGTGTGAACGGGACCACGATGGGTTCATAGAGACAAGGCATACGGGAAGGAATTCCTAATGTTAACTACGAGAGGGAACAGGAAACGTTTATGGCTACCTTGAACAACATGGCTGAAGTAGAGCGTGAAGCTGCTGTAGCAGCGGCTAGGGCTGTTGAACGTCTTAGAGTGAGAAATGGGGACGAGAATGAATACGGAGAAGATAGTGGGAATGATAAGAATAATTTAGGGCATCCTGAAAGACCTATGACCCTTGCGACCTTTCTAAAGGTTAATCCGCCTAAGTTCAAGGGTACACTCGTTGCGACTGACGCTGATAACTGGTTTCGAGGTATTGAACGATCACTGAGGGCGCAGCATGTTCCGGAAGGACAACCCGTGGAGTTTGCTACTTATATGCCTGAGGGAGAAGCTGAGTACTGGTGGCAGGAGATACAGCGACTGCTACAACAGAATGAAAATGACATTCCTTAGGATATCTTTAGGGACGAATTTTATAAAAAGTATTTTCCGGGAGCAGCACGAGATGCTAGGAGATGGAGCTTTTGCAGCTGAGGCAAGGGGATATGACTATTGCTGAGTATGCTCATAATTTTGATGATTTATGTTGTTTCTCCAAGAATTGTCAAGGGGATCCTGCTGACCTTGAAGAATGGAAGTGCTTGAAGTTTGAAGGAGGCCTTTGTGTTGATCTGATGAGTTCAATAGTTTTGCTGGAGATACGTAATTTTGCCGAATTAGTCAACAAGAGCAAGTTAGTGGAAGAATGTATTAAGAAAGTGACTGTGGCTAAAGTGAGTCGCCAAGGATTTCCACCAAGGCGTCTTAGCAATCATCAGACAGTTGGGAGAAGGGTGCATTTTAAAGCACGTGGCATACGACAGCGTAAGAACTTACAAGTTGGTAACATTACTGATCGCCGTATGGGTAAGAATGGAGGTAAAGTAAGGCAAGGTAATGGTAAACGAGCCCATCAGGCTTACATAAACACTGCATGTAAGTAATGCGGAAAAGAGCATGATAGTAGGTCTTGCCAGTTTGGATCACCTAACTGCTATGCTTGTAGAGAACTTGGACATATTGCCAAGGATTGTCCAAAGGGATTTACTCGAAATCCAGTTAGCACTCAACAACAAGGACGAATGTTTGCTATCACTATTGACAATGTTGTGCAATCGAACACCCTCATTCAAGGTCAGGTTATGTCAAGAATCGATTTTTAACTGTACTGTATGATTCGGGTGCATCGCATTCTTTATTTCTCTAATTATTGCTCACGAGTTAGGATTATATTTCTTTAAATTGAATTTTTACTTGATTTTCCATACACCTGTATCCCAAAATGCTTTGACCAGTTTAGTGTGCCTGCAAGTACCATTCGCTATTAGGAACAGGACTTTTATACACGATCTAATATGTTTATCTCCATCTGGTTTAGAAGTTATTTTAGGATTAGATTGGTTATCTAAGTATCATGTTTTCTTTGATTATTTTAAAAGAACTACTGTTATTCCATCTAATAGTCTATGTACTAAACCATTTTTGTCCCACACCTTATATCTGAATTCTATAAGAGTTACCTTAGGCGGGAGTGATTGTGAGGGATACGTTCTGTTAGCGGCTAGCTCGAATGATAGTGAATTAAGCTTAGAACGAATCCAAATGGTGAAAGAATTTCCTGATGTTTTCTTGGACGACATACCTGAGTTTCTTCCTCAGCAAGAGATAAAATTCAGCATTGATCTAGTACCTGGAACCGGACCGATTTTCATAGCACCGTACCAGATATCACCATTGCTTGCAGAGCTGAAGAAGCTATGAGATAGGATCGTAGTGGCCTATGGAGGTACAAGAACAGAATTTGTGTGCCTAACTCTGGAGAATTGCATATGAGTACATCATACCATCCTCAGACAGATGGACAATCAGAGCGAACAATCCAGACATTGAAAGACATGTTAAGATCTTGTGGGATGGATAACCAGGGCAGTTGGGATAAGTGTTTGCCATTGGTCGAGTTCGTCTACAACAACAGTTACCAACAAAGTATTGAGATGGCACCATTTGAAGCTCTCTACGGAAGAAGATGTCAAACACCATTGTGTTGGAATGATGACGGAGAAGTTAGTGTCTTAGGTCCAGACTTAGTGCAAGAAACTACTGAGAAGATAAAGGGTATTCGCCAGAAGATCCAGACCGCACAGAGCCGTCAAAAGAGCTATGCCGATAATAGACGTAGACCCTTAGAGTTTAGTGAGGGAGATCATGTCTTTCTAGAAGTAACTTCGATTACTGGAATAGATAGAGCCCTTAAGACTAAAAAGCTTAACCCACGATACATAGAACCTTTCCAAATACTTAAAAGAGTCGGTCTAGTAGCTTATCAAATAGTCCTTCCTCCTTATTTATCAAACCTTCATGATGTTTTTCATGTCTCACAACTTAGGAAATATATTCCCGATGAGAGTCACATTTTACAACCAGAAATAGTACAGTTATGAAATCATTTGACATATCAAGCATCACCGGTTCAAATCGTAGAAAGAAGTGATAAGCAGCTAAGAGGCAAGACTGTTCGCTTAGTCAAAGTAACATGATAAGCAAGGGGAGAAGAAGAGCACACTTGGGAACTGGAAGATAAGATGAAAGCTAATTACCCGCATCTATTCCTAGGTAACTGAAATTTTGAGGGCAAAATTTTCTTTTAGGAGGGTAGAATGTAACAACCCTGATTTTCGAGTACGCGAGATCTTTTCTGAAAGTACGAATTTCTCTGGAAGATCAGTAAAGGGAACACCTCTGTTATATCATCAAGCATCTCAATCCTCATTATCATTATGTCATCCTTAAGCTAGAACCTCCTCTGAGGCAATCTCGATAATGCAATCGCGAAGAACCTAGTTTTTGAACCGTATCGGTCGGCAGTTTTGATTCTGACTTTCGTAAATAGTCTCTGTTTGACAATCCGGGCTTGATTCATGAGAGGAGAGAGATAATAGTATAATATTATCATTATATTAGTATTAGAAAATGCTTGAATGATATTATAAGGTTACTTGGTCTATTTTTGTTAAAAACAGAAAATCAGTTTAACCGGGTTTACGGTTTACTGGTGCAGCTTAGCACCAGCACTCTCTGATGAATTTAGCAATGCTAAGGCCTCATTATACATGTTCTATTCTCATAATAAATATGTTACTAGTGTCATTTATGCTAGTAGCTCAGAAAATAATTTTTAGAGATGTTTTTACGAGTGTTCCGATACACCTAGTTTTAGTAGTTGTACACCAGAGATATTTTAATATTATTTTAATCCACCTCCAAGCCAACCAATCACAACTCACCCTACACCCCCAAAACCCCCAAGGCTACCTCATTTGCTCATTGTGGCCGAAAATCACCAAGAGAAAAAGGAGAGAAAGTTCTTGGTTCATAAATCTTCAAAGCTTGATTTCTTCTGAACTAAAACTCAAATCAAAACACCGATTTCACCAAAATGATCCTCTCTTCTTCCTCTACATCACCATGTGACTTATCAAGGCTGGAAATAAGGTGAGATGGCTGTCTCCCTCCCTCTTCAATTCGGTTTTCAAGGAAAACCATGTAAACATGTGTTTTCTTGATGTTTTTCCTTAGGAATCATGCTTAACTTGACTTGAGGGCCAAGAAACGTGAATTTCCAGCAAGTCTAAGGTGAGATATCTCTTCCTAACATACTGAGTGAGATTTGGTCAGTTGAGAGTTTTTGGATTTAAAGTTGTTCTTGATGTGATTTAGGAGGAAAAAGTGCTTAAGGACCACCTGAAAGTTTGATTGAATTAGGAGCAGCAAAACCAGGTAGGGTGTCACGAAATTAATCTTGAATATTTGTGTTTGAGTTGTGTGCATGTTGTATGACTTGGCTGTGCTAAAAAGTGGTTGCATATATGATTGATTCTTGGTGAAAATTTGGTGAAATTTTGATGAAATTTGATGAAATTCAAGTTATGAATGTGTGTTCTTATGGCTGCTGGAAAACGAAACCCTAGGCCCTAAATTGGGGTTCACTTTGTGTTAAAATCATGTAGAAAAGATGGGGTTTTAGTGGCTGCTAATTTATTATGAATTATAGTAAAAATCGGTTGCTGAAAAGACTGTAAAACGGGTAAAATCAAAGAAAGAATCTGAAGAATTTACGAAGAACACGTAGAACACTTTGAGTGTGGTGAAGAACAATGAAGAACACCTTTTAGATCTTAGAAAGGGCAAGGAAGTAATTATTTTGGTGTTTGAGGGGTTATTTGGTATTTTTTGAAAGTTAGGATGGTTAAAGTAGAAATATTAAAAGTTACCGGGGTAAAAAGTTAATTTTGAAAGTGAAAAGGTAAAGGCAAGGTAATTTTCGAAAAATTAATGATAAAATAATAAATAATAATAAAATATTAAATAATAATATTTAATTAAAAATAATATTTTAATAAAAATAATAAAATAATGCGAAAAAGGCAGTTTTCTGTAAAAGCTTTAGAAAGACAACTTTAAGTGCAGAATCTCATAATTACCTTCATAAAACACTTAGGGAGTGATAAGAACATATTAGTGAGGCAAAGATAAATAAAAGATAAAAAGTTGAAGAAAAGATAAGAATCGAAGAAAAAGTCTGTAAAGTTTTAATGACAGAAAAACAGACAGACATTAGTGAACGAACTAGGGCAACATAGTTAGTCCTCGAGTTGCGACTAGGGTTAGGTATAATATGAAAAGTTAAACTGTTTCAGTATAGACTTAATGAACCTATACTTGGGATAGGCAAACTATTCATACCGAGATTTACATAAGCTTTAAATACATACGTTAAGCAGAGAAAAGAGTAATCAGAGCAGAATAAAGTAACACAGAGAACATAGTAACCAGAACAGAGTAAAGAGATACGAAGGGAAAAGATTAATATGATAAAGAGAAATGATTTGAGCCAAGCTTTTGTACAAGTGAAAGATGTAAAGTTTGTATAGTATGGTTGAACAAAGAAAGAGAGAGATATTGTATAAGAATATGTAACTGGAGATGAATAATGAGAGTGATAACTTATGATGACAATTACACTGATTCTGTTGAGGAAAAGTATTCAGTTTAGGAAATTGTTGGCAAGGACGTGGTTTTTGTCCCGCTTGCATATTTATGATTATAAAAGAGAATAAACGGCAGAGGACCTGTTGAAAGGTCATTGTTGCTTGAGGCAACCCAAGAGATATTTAGTTGTTGCTTGAGGCAACCCAAGAGATATTTATTTGTCGCTTGAGGCAACCCAAGAGATGTGTTTATTCATTTGTTGCGTTATGGCAACTCCTGAGATATTTGTGTGATGATCTGCTGCGTGAAGGCAGTCAGATAGATGGTGGTGCGACCACTGAGAACGCTTTCCTGCGGTACAGATCCATGTTTTAATTCTGTAAGGCAGAGGGGTTATTTCCTGCTACAGAAGTACCTTGACCACCTGTTTCATTTCTGTAGTGGCAGAGGGGTTATTTCCTGTATACAGAAGGTGTGTCGGCATACATCCCTGCAGTGGCAGATGTGTTATTTCCTGTATGCAGTGGACCCTGTGGTGGCAGAGGGGTTATTTCCTGTACACAGGGGTATAGCCAATAGGAAAGCCTTATCCAGACAGAGGTTGCTGGATAACGTCGGGAGCGGGTTAGTAACTGACAGATGAGCTCATTACCTGCACTAGGGCTAGACATGCATCATACTTGGTTGTGCATTTTCTCTATTATGATTGTTGCATGAATGTATGCTTTCTCTGTTTGTATTCTATTCTCTGTGTTTGTGTCTGTGTTTTACTTTCTTGTATTCTTCTGTTTGTGATCTTTTTCTGTTTTCTTTATCTTCTCTATTTATCTGTCTTCTGTTTACTACTTCTCTATATTCTGCTATTAGTCTGCTAAACAACACAAAAATTAATGAACGTAACTAATAACCCCGACCCTACTAAGAACTCCCCAGTTCTTACCCCTTCTCTCTCCCTTTCCCCTTCAGATGGAAGTAAGAGTACCTTACCGTAGTTCGCTGATGATGGTTCTGCAAAGAGGATTCTGAGTCTAGGGTGAATCTCGTTCTCTGATTATGTGTATATACTGTGAAACCAGCCAACGTCTGCACCCCGTTCGAATGCGCACTTTAACCTAAATCCTGTGTACGAGATTCCTATTGTGTGGCTACTTCATGAGGTACCAGAGAGGCATCCTGCGGAAAGGTCTGATCGTGTAGAGGAGTAGCAGATGATGTTCTATCTTTTGATGACGTTTCACCTGACTTGAGTTTTGAAGACTTAGACCGTACTTTCCCTCGCTTTAGTAATTTAGAGGGACTAGGTGAGTATAGAGTCTAGGCTAGCCTAGGTGCCAGCTTAGGGACCTCTTGAATAGGTCAGGACCTGGGATGTTGTATGTATATATATGTATATAGTTATTATCTAGCTATATCTAGGGGTGTTCTAACTAAAAGTCTATACTTAAATAAAAGTTGGATCACTGAATGTTGTTGACTACTTGTGATGTATTTATGTGTGGTTGTTTATAACCGTTCTATCTGTTATCAGTTGTGAATTGATTATGTATGATTCCATCTATTAACCCAGATGTTTTCAAACAAAAAAAAATACCCCGCAAATTAACTACGTTTTTAACAACGAATCAGGCTCATATGATAAATAATAGATAATAATTAGGAAGACAAATTGGTAGCGCTCAGTTTTCGGTATGATCTAGACATATTGAAAATTGGGTCCTTACAACGAGCAATCGTGAGCGATCAAGGCACCCATTTTTGTAACAGGAGACTAACAGGATTAATGAAGAAGCATGGGATAATTCATAAGGTTGCAACAGCATACCATCCTCAGAACAATGGACAAGCCGAGGTGTCAAACAGAGAGATAAAGCGTATCTTACAGAAGATAGTCAAGCCTCATAGAAAAGACTGGAGCACGAGGCTACAAGATGCACTATGGGCATATAGGACAGCATATAAAACACCCATTGGGATGAGTCCTTTCTGCTTAGTTTATGGAAAAGCTTGTCATCTCCCAGTTAAAGTAGAGCACAGAGCCTTTTGGGCAGTCAAGGAGTGCAACATGGGAATTGAGAAAGCCGGAGCTGAAAGGAAGTTGCAACTGCAAGAACTGGAGAGCCTTCGCCTAGAAGCTTATGAGAACTCAAGAATATACAAGGAGAAGAAGAAGGCTGTACATGATCAGCACATCAAGAGAAAAGAGTTCCAACCTGGGGATTTAGTCCTCCTTTACAAATCTTGACTGAGGCTCATGCTAGGCAAGTTGAGATCAAGATGGAAAGGTCCATACAGAGTAGAGAAGGCCGAACCATACGGAGTTTATCACCCAAGCCATCTTTTAAGCTCTGAACTTATCAAAGTTAATGGACAACGTCTGAAGCTGTACCATGGCGAAAAGATGCAGAAAAACAAGGATCCTGAGATCTTCCTCTTGGAAGATCCCCACATAGCAGAAGATTGAGCTAGTGGAGCGTCCAACTTATAGACGTTAAAGCAAAGTGCTAGGTGGGAGATGACCCACCATGGTATGATCGTTCTTTTCTTTATTTTTAGTTTTTCCTATTCAATAACTCTTCCCTTTATCAGTACTTTCGTGCATCTGCATTTACACACTTTTAATTTAAAAAAATTCCAGGCGACGCGACCGTATCAGCGACGCGTCCGCGTCGAAAGGAGAGGGGAGAAAATAAAAATGAACAGAGAGTCATGCTGGAGCATGGCTGGAGGCATGCTAGTGGCACAAATCGTCCCACGCTACCGCGTCGCTGACGCGTCCACGTCACATGGGAATAATGGCCTCCCACGCGACCGCGTGCCCCACGCGGCCGCGTGCCTTGATTTTTGACGTAAAAAGGGTGCACAACGAATTATTGTGCGAGAGTGGTGCTGGATTGGTGCTGGATGCACAATCCCTATCACGCTACCGCGTCGCTGACGCATCTGCGTCATTCCTTTCTGAAGCCCACTCACGCGATCGCATGCCCTACGCGATCACGTCACCCCAATTTTGACAAATATATAAATTCGAACAGAGAGTTGTGCAGGCGCGAAGCTGCAGTTGCGCCAGAACATTAACATGGGTCATGCGACCGCGTGACCGACGTGACCGCGTCAACTGAATTAAAGCGCAATCACGCGAACACGTGCCCCACGCGGCCGCGTCACTTGCGCCGCACAGCTCAACCCAAATTGCCAAAATATCTTATCTTTCTCTTCTCCAAATCCTAAATTTTCTTTTCCCTCCTTATTTCTTCCTTCTCCCTTATTCCTTCTTCCCTCCTTCTCACTTTCTACTTTCTCTCTCTCTTCCCACCATTATCAAGGTTTTTCTTCTCTTCTTCCCTCTTAACTTTTCTATTCTTCTTCTTTATTTATGTTTTCTTCTTCCTTCCTCTTTCTTTTTAATTTCTTTGCATATGTTTTCTTTTTCTTTCTTTTCCCTTTTTATTGGTGTTGGAATTTATTTGGTCATTATGGATTGTTTCATAATTGTTTGGCAATTATATTTTTTAAAGGGGTTGCTTGCATGTTCAATTTATTATTTTCATTGGATTATTTACCATGCATGTTATGTGTTTGTGAAAAAGCCCGTATGACATTATGCACTTTTCTACATTATCATATCCTACTATTCAATGCATGCTTTTCACAAATTCCCCTTACTATTTTATTAATTGCATTTAATTTCCAATACAAACGTGAGAGTTTGTTACGAAGTGATGCTTGATCTATGCTACTCATGCCCTTGCCGGCATGTCAATAAACATCTTGCATCTACTTCCCTATCGTGCACTTATTCTATTCCCTTTCTTGATCTTTTCACATATTGTCATGACCATGTGTGTATTTCATTCATCTTTACCGTGCACTGATTATCACTCACTCACTCCCCTTTCTTGCTTTATCGCTTTAGATTTAACTTACTTTCTCTTCCCTTTTTCAGAATGGCCACCAAAAAAGGCAAAGAGAAAGCTACCCCTAAACCCACCGCAAGGAAAGGAACGAAGAGATCATTAGTGGCAGAGCCTTCTTCAACTACAGTCAAGCCCTCAACAAAAAGAATTAAAAGGATTATCAAGGTTGATGAAAAGGAAAGAGCCTTCCCAGCAAAGGACACTGCACGATTCCCAAATCGCTACTGTGAGAAGATGTTTCTTATTCTGGCAGCTCAAAATTACAACAATGAACACCTTCTTATCCTTCTGCCTCGTATTGCTGAATTTGTTAAGCCACAAATTGCACAAAGACATTGGGGATTCTTACAGAGACAGCCACGACAGGTTAATCTTTCTTGGGTTGTTGAATTCTACTCCAACTTCCACCTGACGACTCTGCAGTCCGTTTATTTACGCCAGAAGCAAGTCCCTATTACAGAAGAGGCCATTCAGCAAGCCTTAGATCTCCCCCCTGCTCCAGAAGGATTGGACACTTTTCAGAAAGTCGCGATCAAGCGCCAGGCATACACCTTTGACTGGGACACTGTTCTCAGAGTTATCGCTCGACCTGGCAGTAAATGGATCTTCGGATATCATCGTTCCCGTCCTAAGGGAATCTCGGCTTCCGCACTCACCTTAGAGGCTCACGTATGGGCACAGATTATGTCCCATTTCGTCTTCCCGAGTACTCATGAGTCCTCCTTCACGGAAGACATAGCCGTTCTACTATGCTGCATCCTCACTGACCAGCCTCTTAATTTACCAAGACATATCCGAAATGCTATGGAACATGTGTAGATCGCGGGCAACCTACCTTTCCCCGCATTGGTCTCTGATCTTATCTCAGTAGCCGGAGTATCCTACAGAGCTGGAGACACCAAACCCATTCTTCCACGGGATGATCAGTATGTCCCTAACGGGAGATATCTCAGGCCACAACTTGCCACTACCAGCCAGTCCATAGAGGATGCTGCAGCTCCTCCACCATCTACTAGTCAGCTGCTGCACCAAATGCTGAAGCGATTGGACCAACAAGAAAAGAAAGCAAAGCTCCGAGAGCACCGCAACCACCGCCGTTTCAAATACCTCAAGGAGCTACTTACAGGCAATCACCAACCCAATGACGATCCAGGCACTCCGGACTCCACTTCTTTCACCAGCACAGGGAGCCACGATGGTCCCGACTGTGGAGACACTGCCACCAGCCCACCACTGTTTCTGACAGATGGCACCGAGGACGGTGCAAATCCTTAAGTGTGGGGAGGTCGGTCAGTACCTGACTTCCGGAGGTAATTTCTCTTCCCTAGCACCAATAAATTAGGATATTTTAGTTAGATATTCTTTCTTTTATAGAATAGGATAAATTGCATAGTAATAGGTTAGTTGCATGCATGTTCTACTTGATTGAAAAGACAATAAGTTTCTTCTAAGACTCTATCTTTGGAACAAAATTTTCACTAATTTTAATTAATTTTTTTTTATGATAAATCTGCTTGAAGTTGTATTTAGAACATGATTTTTGAGCTAAAGAACACACAACCTGTGAATATTTGAGCCTTTATGCATGGTTACATTATTTAACCATAATTATTTTATTCTTGTGTGTTTACTTCTCTATGATTGTAATCTATATTTTGTTTCATCCTATGTGTCCAATATTTATTATGTTTGTATGCTTGCATATGATTGAGGCCATTATTTGTTTAAACTCACTTATCCAAATTAAGCCTACCCTTTTCAATTACCTTTGTTAACCACTTTGAGCCTTTAAATCCCATTTGTTCTATATTTTACCACATTACTAGCCTTAAGCGGAAAAACAATTGTATATCCCAAATTGAATCTTTGGTTAGCTTAAGATAGAATTGTGTATGCTAGTTAAGTATGGAAAATTGTGGGAACAAAAGTTATTAAGGGAATGTGTCATGATAATACAATGGGAATTTGGATACCTACTCATGTGAAACTATAAGAATTAAAAATCCATGTGCATTGATAAGCTATGTTTATTTTTATGTCTATATTAAAAAAATTTTTGATTCATGAGTATGGAATGTAAAAGGGAATTCTGGGTAGCTAGGTAAGAATTCTAAAGTTATATAAAATATATAGGTTGGGTTAAAGCTTGAGTTAATTAAAGATTCAATTTATAAGCTCACTTAACCATATATATATCCCTACCCTTACCTTGGCCCCATTACAACCTTGAAAAGACCTCATGATGTTTGCATTGGTATATTAACTGTTGTTGATTGGTTAGGAGAAGAACAAAAGTTTGAGAGCATGATTAGAGAAGGATAGAGTGATTACCCTATACACTAGAGAGATTAGAGCGTACATACATCATCAGTGAGGGTTCAATGCTTGAATTTCCATGTTCCCTGCTTTCATGAGCTATCTTCTTGCACTTTTATCTGTCTTACTGTATAATGATAGAATTAGTGGAATTTGATTTGTAATTGTTTTGAAGAGCTTATTTACTTTTGATCAAGTGGGCAAGAATCATATAGTTGCATTCATATATATATATATATATATATATATATATATATATATATAGGTTGCATTGCATTGCATGAGTTTCTACATGTTCATACTTATTTATCTTATCTCCTTTAGTTAAGCATGAGGACATGCTAATGTTTAAGTATGGGGAGGTTGATAAACAACTATTTTATGGTTTATATTGTGTTTAATTGTGTGGTTTTATCATGATCATTACCCACTTATTCATTAATTTAGCATGCATTTATATTTCCTTCCTGAAATTATTACATGATTGAAAACTACTTCCTAGTGACTTTTAATTATGCATTTTAATTCTCCTTTATTCCATTCGATGCCGTAATCTGTGTGTTAAGTGTTTCAGGCTTTATAGGGCATGAATGAGTTGGACATTGAAAAGGAAGCTAGCAAAAATGGAAGGAATACGAGAAATTGAGGAGATAACCAGCGAGAAGTGTCGCGGCCGCATGGCTCACACGTTCGCACGAAAGAGGAGAAATCACAGTGACGCAGCCGCATGGCTCACGTGACTACGCAGATTGGAAAAGCACAAGTGACGCGGAAGCGTGGACGACGCGAACGTGTGGCAGGAAAAAAACGCGAATGACGCGTCCGCATGGATGACGCGATCGCATGACGTGCGCGATCTGCATAATCTGCAGAATCGCTGGGGGCAATTTTGGACCCTATTTTGACCCAATTTTTGGCCCAGAATAGCAGACTAGAGCCAGAGAACATACAGAAACCAGGGACAACAATTCATTCTACACAGTTTTAGTTTTAGATCTAGTTTTTACTCCTCCTCTAGGTTTTTCTCTCTACACATTCATAGTTCTTAGGATTTTATTTTTCTACCACTTTTTGCATTGGGATACTGAGAAGAGTTATTACCTCATCAAGACTTCGTCATTCTAGTTCGTTTTCTTTACTTGGCTTTACTCTTCCATGTCCTTTGCTTTGTTTAATTTTACCATTGGAATATTTTTAGGATTATTTAATACAAGGATTACTTTTATTTTTAATTGATTATTTTGATTTTTATTTACAATGTCTTTCTTTAATTCCTTTTCATATGTTATGAATTTTACATTCACAATGAGCGAATAGTTCCCTAACTTGATGGGGAGTTGATTGAAAGGAGCCCTTGAGTTGGAAGGCTTAAAAGAAATATTGTAATTAGGTTTATTGTTGGATTGCCCTCTAGTCACTAACACCAATCCCTTTTAATTAAGTGGGTTGCAACTTGTGAACAGACGTAGCTTTCCAACTTGTTTGACTTTCCCTTACCTAGTAAGAGATAACTAAACAGGATAACCTTTAAATTCTCCAATTTAAATTCCTGTTTACTCAACTCAAACCTTTTTGAAAATATCTGATTAATAAAATAGCACACTTTTTTTCAACTCGTTGGGAGACGACCTGGGATTCATACTCCCAGTATTTTAATTTTAAGTTGCTGTGACACCTTTCTAAATTGATAAGTGGATTTCTGGCGAGTTAAGAACCATACTTGCAACGTATATGTTTTAATAATTTTTAATTCGCCAATTTCTACTCGCATCATTCACCTCTACCATTGTAGAGTTCTCAGGATCATAAGCTTCTTCTTCAGAAGATGCTTCTTTAGTACTATTGGATGCAGCTTACAATCCATTCAGACTCTAAGAAATCATATTGACTTGCTGAGTTAACATTTTGTTCTGAGTCAATATGGCATTCAGAGCATCAACTTCAAGAACTCCCTTCTTCTGAGACGTCCCATTATGCACAGGATTCCTCTCAGAGGTGTACATGAACTGGTTATTTGCAACCATTTCAATGAGTTCCTGAGCTTCTACAGGCGTTTTCTTCAGGTGAATAGATCCACCTGTAGAACGGTCCAATGACATTTTAGACAATTCAGACAGACCATCATAGAATATATCCAGGATGCTCTATTCTAAAAGCATGTCAAAAGGACACTTTTTGGTTAGTTGCTTGTATCTTTCCCAAGCTTCATAGAGGGACTCACCATCTTTCTGCCTGAAGGTTTGAACATCCACTCTAAGCTTGCTCAGCTTTTGAGGAGGAAAGAATTTGGCTAAGAAAGTCGTGACCAGCTTATCCTAAGAGTTCAGGCTATCTCTAGGTTGAGAGTCCAACCATATTCTAGCTTTGTCTCTTACAGCAAAAGGGAAAAGCATAAGCTTGTAGACCTTGGGATCAACTCTATTGGTCTTAACAGTATCACAAATCTGCAAGAATTCAGTTAAGAACTGATAAGGATCTTCTGATGGAAGTCCATAAAACTTGCAATTCTGTTGCATTAGAGAAACTAATTGAGGCTTTAGCTCAAAATTGTTTGCTCCATTGGCAGGGATTGAGATGCTTCTTCCATGGAAGTTGGAAGTTGGTGTAGTGTAGTCACCAAGCATCTTCCGTGCATTGTTATTGTTGTTGGGTTCTGCCATTACTTCTTTTTTGAGATTCTCTAAAAGGTTTTCTCTAGATTGTTGTGCTTTAGCTTCTCTTAGCTTCTTCTTCAGAGTCCTTTCAGGTTCAGGGTCAGCTTCAACAAGAATGTTCTTGTCTTTGCTCCTGCTCATATGAAAAAGAAGAGAACAGAAAAGGAGAGGAATCCTCTATGTCACAGTATAGAGATTCCTTAAGGTGTTAGAGGAAAATAAGAATAGAAGGATGAGGTAGATAGAGAAGAATTCGAACACATAAAGAGGGAGAGAGTCTGAATTGCTAGTAGAGGAGAAGTGTTAGTGATTAAATAGAAAGCGATGAGAGGGAGGTAATTTTTGAAAATTAAATCAAAGTTTAAAATAATTAGTTAATTAAAAAGAATTTTGAAAAATGGTTAATGGTTTTTGAAAATCAAAGGTGAAAAAGTGGTTACGTGGTTTTGAAAAAGATAAGAAATAATAAATTTGAAAAGGTAAGAAGTTAGAAAGAGATTTTGAAATTATAATTTAAAAGGATATGATTTGAAAAAGATATGGTTTAAAAAGATATGATTGACAAACAATTTGAAAAGATTTGATTTTTAAAATTGATGACTTGATTATCAAGAAATTTAAAAGATATGATTCTAAAATTCAAATATTGAATCTTTCTTAACAAGGAAGTAACAAACTTGAAATTTTTGAATCAAGATTTTTGAAAATAGTGAAAGAAAAATGAGAAAGATTTCCTTTTTTAAAATAAGAGATATGATTGATAATAGAGAATATGAAAAAGATAATATTTTGAAAAATTAGTTTTAAAACTTGAAAAATTGAAAAAGATTTGAATTGAAAACAAAATTACCTACTTGGTGTTCTCCTAGCGTTAAACGCCCAGAATGGTATCCATTCTGGCGTTTAATGCCCAAATCACTACCTTTTTGGGCGTTTAATGCCAGATTTCCATCCTCACTGGGCGTTTTGAACGCCCACCTTTTTTTCTATGATTCCTCTGCTGAATGTCCTGAATCTTCAATTCTCTGTATTATTGACTTAAAAAGATATATTTTTGAATTTTTTTGAAATTTCTTTTTATGAGAGAGAAAAATAACAAAATGGAATTAAACATGAAAAACTAAGATCAAAACAAGGAATGCATGCAAGAACACTTTAAAAGTCAAGATGAACATCAAGAACACTGTGAAGATCATGATGAATATCAAGAACGTATTTTTGAAAATTTTTAAGAAAAGAAATACATGCAAGACACCAAACTTAGAAATTTTCATACTAGAGACACTAACAATTTTGAAAATGCATATGAGAAACAACAAAAGACACAAAACAAGAGAATTTAAAGATCAGACAAAGAAAATCATCAAGAACAAGTTGAAGATAAATGAAGAACACAAGAACATACTTTCAAAAAATGCAAGAAGACTAAAGATATACAATTGACACTAAACTTAAATATTGACACTAGACTCAAACAGGAAACACAAAAATATTTTTTTTTTTGATTTTATGATTTTATAAAAAAAATTTGTAATTTTTCGAAAAGAATTTTTGGAAAAACAAAAAAGAAGAGAAAACTTTTTTTGGAAATATTTTTGAAAACATTTCGAAAATAAAATAAAGGTTGAAACAAGAAGAAAAATACCTAATCTGAGCAACAAGATAAACCGTCAGTTGTCCAAACTCGAACAATCCCTAGCAACGGCACCAAAAACTTGGTACACAAAATTGTGATACACAACTTCGTGCAGCTGACCAGCAAGTGCACTGGGTCGTCCAAGTAATACCTTACGTGAGTAAGGGTCGATCCCACGGAGATTGTCGGCTTGAAGCAAGCTATGGTCATCTTGTAAATCTCAATCAGGTGGATTCGAATGGTTACGGAGTTTTAATAATTAAAAGATAAATAAACATAAAATAGAGATAGAGATACTTATGTAATTCATTGGTGGGAATTTCAGATAAGCGTATGGAGATGCGTTATTGGTGCACGAAATTGTGATCTCAATGGCGCCAACAACTTAGTACGCACAATTGTAATCTCAACTCTTTTTTCACAACTTCGCACAACTAACCAGCAAGTGCACTGGGTCGTCCAAGTAATAAACCTTACGTGAGTAAGGGTCGATCCTACGGAGATTGTCGGCTTGAAGCAAGCTATGGTCATCTTGTAAATATTAGTTAGTCGGATTCAAATGGTTATGGAGTTTTAATAATTTAAAATATAAATAAACACAAAACAAAGATAGAGATACTTTGTAATTCATTGGTGGGAATTTCAGATAAGCGTATGGAGATGCGTTATTCCTTCTGAATATCTGCTTTCCTACTGTCTTCATTCAATCATTCATATTCCTTTCCATGGCAAGCTATATATTGGGGATCACCGTTGTCAATGGCTACCTTCCGTCCTCTAGTGAAAATGGTCCTCTACGATTTCTGTACGGCTAATCAACTGTCAGATTTCTCGTCTCAGATGAAAAATACCAGGCATAGCTACCGCATGGCTAATCAGCTGTCAGTTCTTGATCGTGTCAGAATAAGATCCAATGATCCTTTTGCGCATTGTCACTGTGCCTCACAGTCGTGAGTTTAAAGCTCGTCACAGTCATCCCTTCCCAAATCCTACTCGGAATACCACAAACAAGGTTTAAACTTTCCGGATCTCAGGAATGCTGCCAATTATTTCTAGCCTATACCACGAAAGTTCTAATCTCATATTCAGATGCCCCATTGTCAGAGGAGAAATGATGTGAATCGTTGGTTAGAAACCCAAGAGATATGAATTCAAGCTTGTTTTCATGTAGAACGGAAGTGTTTGTCAAGCACGCGTTCATAAGCGAGAATGGTGATGAGTGTCACTTGATCATCACATTCATCATGTTCTTGTGTGCGAATGAATATCTTGGAATAAGAATAAGCTTGAATTGAATAGAAGAACAATAGTACGTTGCATTAATACTCGAGGAACAATAGAGCTCCACACCTTAATCTATGAGGGGTAGAAACTCCACCATTGAAAATACATAAGCGATAATGGTGTTCATTGGTTTCAGCCCCAGAGAGGGAACCAGAATAACCAAGACCTAGGTCTAAGGACTAAACGTCCAAAGATGTCAAAAAAATTTAAAATACAGTAGTAAAAGGTCCTATTTATAGAGAACTAGTATCTACGATTACAAAAATAAATAAATGATGCAGAAATCCACTTCCGGGCCCATTTGGTGTGTGCTTGGGCTGAGCATTGAAGCTTTCATGTGTAGAGACTTTTCTTGGAGTTAAACGCCAGCTTTTATTCCAGTTTGGGCGTTTAACTCCAGCTTTTATCCTGTTTTTGGCGTTTAATGCCAGAATATGGCAGGAAGTTGGCGTTTGAACGTCAGTTTGCATCGTCAAAACTCGGGCAAAGTATGGACTATTATATATTTCTGGAAAGCCCAATATGTCTACTTTCCAACGCAATGAAGAGCATGCCAATTGGGCTTCTGTAGCTCTAGAAAATCCATTTTGAGTGCAGGGAGGTCAGAATCCAACAGCATCTGCAGTCCTTTTTCAGGTTCTGAATTAGATTTTTGCTCAGGTTCCTCAATTTTAGCTAGAAAATACTTGAAATCATAGAAAAACACACAAACTCGTAGTATAGTCCAGAAATGTGAATTTTGCTTAAATATTAATAAAAATATACTAAAAAGTAGCTAGATCCTACTAAAAACTTCATAAAAACAACGCCAAAAAGCGTATAAATTATCCGCTCATCAAGAAGCTAAAGCACAACTCTCTAGAGAGGACCTGACAGAAATTTTTGAAAAAGAAGAAGACCTGGCAGCCGAAAATAACAATAATGCCAACAATGCAAGAAGGTGCTTGGTGACTTTACTGCACCAACTCCCGACTTCTATGGGAGAAGCATCTCTATTCCTGCCATTGGAGCAAACAACTTTGGCTTAAGCCTCAATTAGTTTCTATGATACAACAGAATTGCAATTTTCATGGACTTCCATTGGAAGATCCTCATCAGTTCTTGGCTGAATTTTTAGAAATCTGTGACACTGTTAAGACCAATGGAGTTGATCCCGAGGTCTACAGACTTATGCTTTTCCCTTTTGCTATAAGAGACAGAGCTAGTATATCGTTGAACTCACAACCTAGAGACAGCCTGAACTCTTGGAAAAAGCTGGTCAATGACTTCTTAGCTAAATTCTTTCCACCTCAAAAGATGAGTAAGCTTAGAGTGGAAGTTCAAACCTTCAAACAGAAGGAAGGTGAATCCCTCTATGAAGCTTGGGAAAGATACAAGCAATTGATCAGAAGGTGTCCCTCTGACATGCTTTCAGAATGGAACATCATAGGTATCTTTTATGATGATCTGTCTGAGTTATCCAAGATGTCATTGGACCATTCTGCAGGCAGATATATTCATATGAAGAAAATGCCTGCAGAAGCCCAGGAACTCATTAAAATGGTTGCAAAAAAGGAGTTCTTGAGATTGATACTCTAAATTCCATATTAGCTCAGAACAAAATATTGACTAGGCAAGTCAATATGATTTTTTAGAATTTGACTGGATTGCAAGCTGCATCTGGTAGTGCTAAAGAAGCCTCCTCTGAAGGAGAAGCTTATGACCTTGAGAATCCTGCAATGGAAGAGGTGAATTACATGGGAGAATTCTATGGAAACACCTACAATTCTTCATGAAGGAATCACCCAAATTTCTCATGGAAGGATCAACAAAAGCCTTGATGAGCGGATATTTTATACGCTTTTCGGGGGTATTTTCATGTAGATTTTAGCATGTTTTGATTAGTTTTTAATATAATTCTATTAGTTTTTAGGCAAAAAATCATATTCCTGGACTTTACTATGAGTTTGTGTGTTTTTCTATGATTTTTGGTATTTTCTGGCTGAAATTGAGGGAGCTGAGCAAAAATCTGAGTTAGGCTGAAAAACGACTGCTGATGTTGTTGGATCTTGACCTCCCTAAACTCGGAATGGATTTTTTGGAGCTACAAGAGTCCAATTGACGCACTCTCAATTGGGTTGGAAAGTAGACATCCAGGGCTTTCCATAAATATATAATAGTACATATTTTCCGTGAAGATAGATGACGTAAACTGGCGTTCAATGCCAGTTCTATGTTGCAGTCTGGCATCCAGCGCCAGAAACAGGTTACAAGTTGGAGTTCAACGCCCAAAACACGTTACAACCTGGCGTTCAACTCCAGAAACAACCCAAGCACGTGAGAGGCTTAAGTCTCAGCCCCAGCACACACCAAGTGGGCCCCAGAAGTGGATCTCTGCACCAATTATCTTAGTTTACTCATTCTCTGTAAACCTAGGTTACTAGTTTTGTATTTAAACAACTTTTAGAGATTTATTTGGTACCTCATGACATTTTTAGATCTGAATTTTATACTCTTTGATGGCATGAGTCTCTAAACACCATTGTTGGGGGTGAGGAGCTCTACAGCATCCTGATGAATTAATACAATTCTTTCTGTTTTCCATTTAAACATGCTTGTTCCTATCTAAGATATTCATTCGCGCTTCACTATGAAGAAGGTGATGATCTGTGACACTCATCACCTTCCTCAACCCATGAACGTGTGCCTGACAACCACCTCCATTCTACATTAGATTGAATGAGTATCTCTTAGATTCCTTAATCAGAATCTTTGTGGTATAAGCTAGAATTGATGGCGGCATTCATGAGAATCCGAAAAGTCTAAACCTTGTCTGTGGTATTCCAAGTAGGATTCAAGGATTGGATGGCTGTGACGAGCTTCAAACTCACGATTATTGGGCGTGATGACAAACGCAAAAGAATCAACGGATACTATTCCGGCATGATCAAGAACCAACAGATGATTAGCCGTGCTGTGACAGAGCATTTGGACCATTTTCACTGAGAGGATGGGAAGTAGCCATGGACAACGGTGACACCCTACATACAGCTTGCCATTGAAGGAGCCTTGCGTGTGGGAAGAGGAATACTAGAGGAAAGCTTAAATAAGGAGGACAAAGCATCTTCAAAACTCCAACATATTCTCCATTATTGCATAACAAGTAATTATTTCACGCTCTTTTATTTTTCTAATAATTCAAACTGATAATTATAATTGATATCCTGACTAAGAATAATAAAATAAACATAGCTTGCTTCAAACCAATAATCTCCGTGGGATCGACCTTTACTCACGTAAGGTATTACTTGGACGACCCAGTGCACTTGCTGGTTAATGGTACGAAATCATAAGAAATCTTGATTTTGATATTGGGATTACAATTTCGTGCACCAAGTTTTTGGCGCCGTTGCGGGGGATTGTTCGAGTTTGAACAACTAAAGGTTTATTTTATTGCTTAGATTAGGAATAATTTATTTTTGTTGCTATAGAGTCATTAAATTCTGAGTCCTTTTTTCCCTTTTAAAAAAATTTTCAAAAATATTATTTTTCTTTATCAAATTTTTAATTTTTTGTGAGTTTAGTGTTTTGTTCTAAGTTTGGTGTCAATTACATATTTTATATTTTCCCTTTAAATTTTCGAATTTGTGCTCTTTGATCTTCAAGTTGTTCTTGTTGATTTTTCTTGTTGATCTTTAATTTTTCTTGTTCTGTGTCTTTTCTTGTTTCGCTTGTGTTTTTCCAAAGCATTGGTCTTCCAAAAGGAATATACCTATTCAAAACAAGTGTTACATTTACTGCCCAATTGGCTAGAGCGTTGGTCTATATTCTTGGTAATTGGGTATCTTCTTTTTAAAATCTTTTTCAAAAATAATTTTTCTTGATTTAATCTTGTGCCAAACTTTAAGTTTGGTGTTTTCTTGTCAATCTTTTTATAATTTTCGAAAATTTTATTGAAGTTTTCTAAAAATTTTAAGTTTGGTGTTCTTTCTTTTGTTCTTGTTGTTCTTGTGAATCTTCAAGGTGTTCTTGAGTCTTCTTTATGTTTTGATCTTAAAATTTTTAAGTTTGGTATTCCTTGGTGTTTTTCCTCCAAAATTTTTGAAAACAAGGAGCATTAGATCTAAAAATTTTAAGTCTTGTGTCTTTTATGTGTTTTTCTCTTTCATCATAAAATTCAAAATTCAAAAAATATCTTTTCTAACTATTTTTTAGCTACTTTTTCGAAATTTTTTTATAAAAATTCAGATTTCAATTTCAAAATTTTTCAAATCTTATCCTTTTAAGATTTTTTTAAAAAAAATATATAATAATAATATTTTATTATCTTTTTCAAAAATATCCTAACCATTTTCTCTCTCCTAATTTTTTTAAATCTTCATAAAATATTAATTTTTTTATTTTAATTTTCTTATTTTATCTTATTTTTATTTTGGTTTTTATTTTATTTTATTTTATTTCAAAAATCATTTTTTTATTATTATTTATTTATTTATAAACTAAAAATTTAAATCCACATTACCCCCTTTACTCCAACATGAACATAAGTGGAAATGAACAGTCCAGAAGGACTTTGGGGTCATATGCTAACCCCACTACTACTTCATATGGGAGTAGTATATGTATACCCTCCATTGGAGTTAATAGTTTTGAGTTGAATTCTCAGCTCATTATCACGGTGAAACAAAGTTGCCAGTATTCCGGTCTTCCACAAGAAGAACCTACAGAGTTTCTGGCACAGTTTTTACAAATTGCAGACACAGTACATGATAAGGAGGTAGATCAGGATGTCTATAGGCTATTACTATTCCCATTTGCTGTAAAAGACCAAGCTAAGAGGTGGTTAAATAACCAACCTAAGGACAACATAAAGACATGGAAACAGTTGTCAAAAAAATTCCTGAATCACTATTTTCCTCTGAAACGGATGACATAGCTAAGGCTGAGCATCCAAGGCTTCAAACAAGGAGATAATGAATCTCTCTATGATGCCTGGGAGAGATACAGAAAGATGCTATGAAAATGCCCCTCTGAAATGTTTTCAGAGTGGGTGCAGTTAGCATCTTCTATTATGGGCTTACAGAAAGAGCTCAGATTTCTCTAGACCACTCAGCTGGTGGATCTATACACATGAGAAAGACAATAGAAGAAGCTCAATAGCTCATTGATACAGTTGCCAGAAATCATCATCTGTACCTAAGCAGTGAACCTTCCATGAAAGAAGAGGCTAAAACAGTAACTGCTGAAATGAGTCCTGTAGAACAAGTTACAGAATTCAATCAGCAATTGGATTTTCTAATAAAACAGTTAGCTGAATTCAAAGAGATGTTACAAGAAACAAGAATGGCTAATATGAATATGGAACTGTAATTGAAGCAAACAGAACAGTAGTTATCAAAATAAATAACAGAAGAGTGCCAAGCAGTTCAATTAAGAAGTGGAAAAATATTAAATACCTCACTTCAAGACAGCAGGAAGTCAAGAAATGAGCAAACTACCCAAAATCCCTCTGAGGACAGTAAGAGCCCAGAGAGGAATAATTCTGGCGCTCAAACGCCAGAGAATGGGTGAAAAGGTGGTGTTGAACGCCCAAACCATGCTCAGTCCTGCTGTTCAACTCCAGAAACAAGCAAGGAATTGGCGTTGAATGCCCAAAGGAAGCATAGTTCTAGCGTTCAGACGCCATAAACAGGTGAGGAGTTGGCATCTAACGCCACTCCAGCTTCCACCCCTGGCATTCAAATGCTAGTGGAGGATCAGACACATACAAGTGCTGATAATAACCCTTCTAAAAAGGCTTCTCAACCTACATCTGTAGGCAATAAACCTGCAGCAACTAAGGTTGAGGAATACAAAGCCAAAATGCATTATCCTCAGAAACTCCGCCAAGCAGAACAGGATAAGTAATTTTCCCGTTTTGCAGACTATCTCAGAACTCTTGAAATAAAGATTCCGTTTGCAGAGGCACTTGAGCAAATACCCTCTTATGCTAAGTTCATGAAAAAGATTTTAAGTCATAAGAAGGATTGGAGGGAAACTGAAAAAGTTTACCTCACTGAAGAATGCAGTGCAGTCATTCTGAAAAGCTTACCTGAGAAGCTTAAAGATCCCGGAAGCTTTATGATACCATGCACATTAGAGGGCACTTGTACCAAGAAAGCTCTATGTGATCTTGGGACAAGTATCAACCTAATACCTACATCTATTATCACAAAGCTTGGTTTGACTGAAGAAGTCAAACCAACCCGGATATGTCTCCAACTTGCTGATGGCTCCATTAAATACCCATCAGGCGTGATTGAAGACATGATTGTCAAGATTGGGCCATTCGCCTTTCCTTCTGACTTTGTGGTGCTGGAAATGGAGGAGCACAAGAGTGCAACTCTCATTCTAGGAAGACCTTTCCTAGCAACTGGCCAAACCCTTATATATGTCCAAAAAGGGGAAGTAACCCTGAGAGTCAATGAGGAGGAGTTCAAGTTGAATGTTGTCAGAGCTATGCAGCATCCAGACACCCCAAATGACTGCATGAATGTTTATATTATTGACTCTCTAGTAAAAGAGCTCAATATGACTGAGAGTCTCGAATAAGAGCTAGAGGATATCTTTAAAGATGTTCAGCCTGATCTAGAGGAACCAGAGAGAATGATAGAACCTCTGAAAATCCCTCAGGAAGAGGAGAAACCTCCTAAACCCGAGCTCAAACCATTACCACCATCCCTGAAATATGCATTTCTGGGAGAAGGTGATACCTTTCCTGTAATCATAAGCTCTACCTTAGAGCCACAGGAAGAGGAAGCACTAATTCAAGTGCTAATGACACACAAAACAGCTCTTGGGTGGTCTATCAGTGATCTTAAGGGCATTAGCCCAGCTAGATGCATGCATAAGATTCTATTGGAAGGTGATGCCAAGCCAGTGGTTCAACCACAAAGGCGGCTGAATCCAGCCATGAAGGAAGTGGTGCAGAAAGAGGTCACTAAATTACTAGAGGTTGGGATCATTTATCCTATTTCTGATAGCCCCTGGGTGAGCCCTGTCCAAGTCATCCCTAAGAAGGGTGGCATGACAGTGGTTCATAATGAAAAAAGAGAACTGGTTCCTATAAGAACAGTTACTGGGTGGCGTATGTGTATTGATTATAGAAGGCTCAATACAGCTACCAGAAAGGATCATTTTCCTTTACCATTCATGGACCAGATGCTAGAGAGACTAGCAAGTCATGAATACTACTGCTTCCTGGATGGATATTCAGGTTATAATCAAATTGCAGTAGATCCCCAAGATCAAGAGAAAATGGCATTCACATGTCCATCTGGAGTATTTGCATACAGAATGATGCCATTTGGCCTGTGCAATGCACCTGCAACCTTTCAAAGATACATGCTCTCAATTTTCTCTGATATGGTGGAAAAATTTCTGGAAGTCTTCATGGATGACTTTTCAGTATTTGGAGACTCATTCAGCTCCTGTCTTGACCATCTAGTACTTGTTCTAAAGAGGTGCCAAGAG
This sequence comes from Arachis hypogaea, assembly GCF_003086295.3. NCBI lineage: Eukaryota > Viridiplantae > Streptophyta > Magnoliopsida > Fabales > Fabaceae > Arachis > Arachis hypogaea. The sequence goes on from NC_092040.1 coordinate 62,786,113, forward strand.
ACTAACCTAGTTTTAAACTGGGAGAAATGTCACTTTATGGTGACTGAAGGAATTGTCCTTGGGCACAAAATCTCTAACAGGGGAATAGAGGTAGATCAAGCTAAGGTAGAGGTAATTGAAAAATTACCACCACCAGCCAATGTTAAGGCAATCAGAAGCTTTCTAGGGCATGCAAGATTCTATAGGAGGTTTATAAAGGATTTTTCAAAAATCGCCAAACTTCTAAGTAATCTGCTAGCTGCTGACATGCCATTTATCTTTGATAAGGAGTGTCTGCAGGCATTTGAGACTCTGAAAGCTAAATTGGTCACAGCACCAATCATCTCTGCACCAAACTGGACATTACCATTTGAACTGATGTGTGATGCTAGTGACCATGCCATTGGTGCAGTGTTGGGACAGAGACATGACAAGGTTCTGCATGTTATTTACTATGCCAGTCGTGTTTTAAATGACGCACAGAAGAACTACACAACCACAGAAAAAGAGCTACTTGCAGTGGTTTACGCCATTGACAAATTCAGATCCTATTTAGTAGGATCAAAAGTGATTGTGTACACTGATCATGCTGCTCTTAAATATCTACTCACAAAGCAGGATTTAAAACCCAGACTCATCAGATGGGTGTTGCTTCTGCAAGATTTTGATATAGAAATAAGAGACAGAAAAGGGACAGAGAACCAAGTAGCAGATCACCTGTCCTGAATAGAACTAGTAGAAGGGGCGTCCCTCCCTCTTACTGAGATCTTTGAGACCTTTCCGGATGAGCAACTCTTTCCATCCAGGAAGTGCCATGGTTTGCAGACATTGCAAACTACAAGGTAGTGAGATTCATACCCAAAGAGTACAGTAGGCAGCAATCAAAGAAGTTGATCACGGATGCAAAGTACTATCTTTGGAATGAACCATATCTCTTCAAGAGATGTGCAGATGTAGTAATCCATAGAGGTGTGCCTAAAGAGGAAGCACAGAAGATCCTCTGGCACTGCCATGGATCATAGTATGGAGGACATTTTGGAAGTGAGCGAACAGCCACAAGAGTTCTCCAATGTGGCTTCTACTGGCCTACTCTTTATAAGGATTCCCGAGTGTTTGTACTTAATTGTGACAGTTGCCAAAAATCTGGTAATTTGCCTCACAGTTATGCCATGCCTCAACAAGGGATCTTAGAGATTGAGTTGTTTGATGTATGGGGTATTGACTTCATAGGGCTTTTCCCACCATCATACTCAAACACTTATATTCTTGTGGCAGTGGATTATGTATCCAAATGGGTGGAAGCTATTGCAACACCCACTAACGACACTAAGATAGTGTTAAAATTACTCCAGAAACATATCTTCAACAGATTTGGTACCCCTAGAGTATTAATCAGTGATGGGGGCACTCATTTCTGCAATAAACAGCTATACTCTGCTTTGGTTCGTTATGGAGTTAGCCACAGTGTAGCAACTCCATATCATCCACAGACAAATGGGCAAGCTGAAGTCTCTAACAGAGAACTTAAAAGAATCCTGGAATGGATTGTAATTAACTGTAGAAGGGATTGGGCAAGAAGCCTGGATGATGCTCTGTGGGCATACAGAACAGCATTCAAGACCCCTATAGGGACCTCTCCATACCAGCTTGTGTATGAAAAGGCATGTCACTTGCCAGTGGAACTAGAACATAAGGCCTACTGGGCAACCAGATTCCTAAACCTTGATGCCAAGTTAGCTGGAGAAAAACAATTGCTCTAGTTAAATGAGTTAGAGGAATTTAGACTCAATGCTTTTGAGAATGCAAAAATTTACAAAGAAAAATAAAAAAGATGGCATGATAAGAAACTGTCGTCCAGAGTCTTTGAGCCAGGGTAGAAAGTTTTGCTATTTAATTCTAGGCTCAGATTATTCCCCGGGAAATTGAAATCCCGGTGGAGAGGTCCATATGTGATTACAAGTGTGTCACCATATGGATACATAGAGCTTCAGGATAATGATTCTAACAAAAAGTTCATTGTTAATGGACAAAGAGTTAAACATTATCTTGAAAGCAATTTTGAGCAAGAATGCTCAAAAATGAGACTTGATTAAAGCTCAGTAATAGTCCAGCTAAAGACAATAAAGAAGTGCTTGCTGGGAGGCAACCCAGCCATTTACGAAGTTTATTTGTTAATTAATTGATTTTTACAGGTATATGTCAAGTATCTTCAAGGTAAAATAGCAATTGCTTGAAAACACAGAGTTACAAGGGAATTTGGAAGCTCACTGGCATGAAAAAAGCCAGTAAGAAATATTTTGAGCGTTGAACGCCCAAAAGAAGCATCCACTGGGTGTTTAACGCCAGTAAGGATAGCCATCTGGGCGTTGAACGCCAGAAAGAAGCTCCTTCTGGGTGTTTAACGCCAGAATTACAGCATCCTGGGCGTTCAGCAAAATGCCCAATGACAAAGGACTTCCTGGCGTTCAACGCTAGAAAGAAGCAACAGCTGGGCGTTGAACGCCTAGAAGAAGCAACAATTGGGCGTTAAACGCCCAAAACATGCAGCGTTTGGGCGTTTAACGCCAGAATGGTGGGGAGGAGGTAAAATTCGTTTTTCTTCACAAATTTTCTAATTTTTATGTTTCAATTCAAGATTTCGTGCATAAACATGTTTCAAAATATCATCCTTCAATTCCAAAAATTTTAATCCTAATTTCTAAACACCCTAATTTCTAAAATCCCTTTTTCAAAAATATCAAATGTATCTTAATCCATAAAGACAAATCTTTTTCCAATCCAATCCAACTCTTTTTTTTTTAAGTTTTTCAAACCTCAATTATCTTTTAAAATCTTCTTTCAAAATAAAAATTCAAATTTATCTTTTCCAAATATAGTTAACATCTTTTTATTTTTAAATTATATCTTTTTCTTATCATATTTATCTTTTATAAATTATATCTTCTATCTTGTCTTTTTTTTCTTATTTTCAAAACCCACCCTCCCCCCCTTTATATCCATATTCGGCGCCCCTCCCATCATCCACCATTCAACACTTTCTCTCCTCCTATCCCTCTCCTTTCTTTTCTTTTGCTTGAGGACAAGCAAACCTCTAAGTTTGGTGTGTTTATCTGTGATCACAAAAACATACTCACTAAGATCATGGCTCCTAAAGGAAAATAACCCACTCCAAGAGGCAAGAAAGAGAGTATTCCAAAACCACTTTGGAATCAAGGGAAGTTCTTAACCAAAGAACATTCAAACCATTACTACAAAATAATGGGTCTAAGATCAATGATCCCAGAAGTCAAGTTCAATCTGAAAGAAGATGAATATCCGGAGATCCAAGAGAAAATTTGAAACAGAAACTGGAAAATCCTAGCTAATCCTGAAACAAAAGTGGGAAGGAATTTGGTTCAGGAGTTCTACGCTAATCTGTGGCAGACAGACAGGCAAAGAATAACTGGAACTGCCCTCTATGACTATCGAACCTTAGTTAGAGGAAAGATTGTTCACATCCACCCTGACAAAATCAGGGAGATCTTTAAGCTTCCTCAACTGAAAGATGACCCAGACTCCTTTAATAGGAGAATGATGAGGGTAAACAAAGGCCTGGACAAGATTTTAGAGGATATATGCATCCATGGAGCCAGGTGGACCACCAGCACCACTGGCATCCCAAATCAACTCAAGAGAGAAGATCTCAAACTAGCTGCCAGAGGCTGGCTGGACTTCATTGGGCGTTCTATATTGCCCACCAGCAACCATTCTGAAGTCACTGTTAAAAGAGCAGTGATGATTCACTGCATCATGTTGGGAAGAGAAGTAGAAGTTCATCAACTAATCTCGTGTGAACTCTACAAAATAGCAAACAAGAACTCCAAAGATGCCAAATTGGCCTATCCAAGCTTAATTTCTATGCTCTGCAGAGATGCTGGAGTGAGGAGGGAATAACTGAGTATATCTCAGTTGAGCGGCCAATCACTAAAATATCAATGGAAAGACAACAGTTGCAGGATGACCCAACCAAGAGGAGAGCACAAGAAATCCTCCTAGAACTCCCTCAATTCGAATATTGGGAGCATCTTGAGGCATCTGTTTCCAAGTTACAAGAAGCTATAAACCAAATAAAGGAAGAACAGAATAATCAAAGTAGCATCCTTTGCAAATTGCTTAGGGAACAAGAGGAGCAAGGGCGTGACCTGAGGGAGCTGAAGCGTCAGAAATTAATTCTTGAAGGACCAAGCACCCCACAGACTAGAGGAACATCCATTTCCCAAAATACAGGTTGTTGAGTTCTAATTTTAGCTTTAACTCTGTGATAGTGTTATTATAGGAATTCACCTTAGAAGTTATATAGGAGTAGTAGTAATTAGCATATCTGTTTTGGTTTTATTTTCAATTAAGTTATAATTTATTTTTCTCACATCATCAAACATGAATAAAATAGTAGATTTTTAGAATAAAGAAGTAATTTATATTTTTCGAGTTCTTAATAAGAAAAATTATAATTGATTATATGTGGTGACAATACTTTTTGTTCTCTGAATGAATGCTTGAACAGTGCATATTTTTTATCTTGAATTTTATGAATATTGGCTCTTGAAAGAATGAAGAACATGAAAAATATTATTGCTGATCTGAAAAATCATGAATTTGATTCTTGAAGCAAGAAAAAGCAGTGAAAAAAATTTAAAAAATTACAATATTTCATTGGATCAAGAAAATGAAAAAAGCCAATAGCCCTTAAAACCAAAAGGCAAGGGTAAAAAGGATCCAAGGCTTTGAGCATCAGTGGATAGGAGGGCCCAAGGAAGTAAATCCCGGCCTAAGCAGCTAAACCAAGCAGTCCCTAATCATGTGCTTGTGGCATGCAGGTCCAAGTGAAAAGCTTGTGACTGAGTGGTTAAAGTCGTGATCCAAAGCAAAAAGAGTGTGCTTAAGAACTCTAGACACCTCTAATTGGGGACTTTAGCAAAGCTAAGTCACAATCTGAAAAGGTTCACCCAGTTATGTGTCTGTGGCATTTATGTATCCGGTGGTAATACTGGAAAACAAAGTGCTTAGGGCTACGGCCAAGACTCATAAAGTAACTGTATTCAAGAATCAACATACTACACTAGGAGAATCAATAAAACTATTTGAATTTTGAGTTCCTATAGATGCCAATCGTTCTGAATTTCAGAGGATAAAGTGAGATGCCAAAACTATTCAGAAGCAAAAAACTACTAGCCCCGCTCATCTAACTAAAATATGAGCTTCACTTAAAACTCTGAGATATTATTGCTTCTTAATTTCTTTTCATCCTGTTTTATTTATCTAGTTGCTTGAGGACAAGCAACAGTTTAAATTTGGTGTTGTGATGAGCGGATATTTTATACGCTTTTTGGCGGTATTTTCATGTAGATTTTAGCATGTTTTAATTAATTTTTAATATAATTCTATTAGTTTTTAGGCAAAAAATCATATTTCTGGACTTTACTATGCGTTTGTGTGTTTTTCTATTATTTCAGGTACTTTCTGGCTGAAATTGAGGGAGCTGAGCAAAAATCTGTGTTAGGCTGAAAAAGGACTGCCGATGTTGTTGGATCCTGACCTCCCTGCACTCGGAATGACTTTTTTGAAGCTACAAGAGTCCAATTGACGTGCTCTTAATTGGGTTGGAAAGTAGACATCCAGGGATTTCCAGAAATATATAGTAGTCCATACTTTGCATGAAGATAGATGATGTAAACTGGCAATCAACGCCAGTTCCATGTTGTAGTCTGGCATCCAGCGCCAGAAACAGGTTATAAGTTGGAGTTCAACGCCCAAAACACGTTACAACCTGGCGTTCAACTCCAGAAATAGCCCAAGCACGTGAGAGGCTTAAGTCTCAGCCCCAGTACACACCAAGTGGTCCCCAGAAGTGGATCTCTACAGCAATTATCTTAGTTTACTCATTCTCTATAAACCTAGGTTACTAGTTTAGTATTTAAACAATTTTTAGAGACTTATTTGGTACCTCATGACATTTTTAGATCTGAATTTTATACTAATTGATGGCATGAGTCTCTAAACTCAATTATTGGGGGTGAGGAGCTCTGCAGCGTCCCGATGAATTAATGCAATTCTTTCTGTTTTCCATTCAAACACGCTTTTTCCTATCTAAGATATTCATTCGCGCTTCACTATGAAGAAGGTGATGATCTGTGACACTTATCACCTTCCTCAACCCATGAACGTGTGCCTGACAACCACCTCCATTCTACATTAGATTGAATGAGTATCTCTTAGCTTCCTTAATCAGAATCTTCGTGGTATAAGCTAGAATTGATGGCGGCATTCATGAGAATCCGGAAAGTCTAAACCTTGTCTGTGGTATTCTGAGTAGGATTCAAGGATTGGATGGCTGTGACGAGCTTCAAACTTGCGATTATTGGGCATGATGACAAACGCAAAAGAATCAACGGATTCTATTACGGCATGATCGAGAACCAACAGATGATTAGCCGTGCTGTGACAGAGCATTTGGACCATTTTCACTAAGAGGATGGGAAGTAGCCATTGACAACAGTGACACCCTACATACAGCTTGCCATTGAAGGAGCCTTGCGTGTGGGAAGAGGAATACAAGAGGAAAGCTTAAATAAGAAGGACAAAGCATCTCCAAAACTCCAACATATTCTCCATTATTGCATAACAAGTAATTATTTCATGCTCTTTTATTTTTCTAATAATTCAAACTGATAATTATAATTGATATCCTGACTAAGAATAATAAAATAAATATAGCTTGGTTCAAACCAATAATCTCCGTGGGATCGACCCTTACTCACGTTAGGTATTACTTGGACGACCCAGTGCACTTGCTGGTTAGTGGTACGAAATGATAAGAAATTTTGATTTTGATATTGGGATTACAATTTCGTGCACCAAGCCTCAACAAGGCTTCAATAACAATAATGGTGGAAGAAATAGGTTTAGCAATAGCAAGCCTTTTCCATCATCTTCTCGGCAACAGATAGAGAACTTTGAGCAGAGTCGTTTTGGCTTAGCAACCATAGTCTCTGATCTATCTAAGACCACACTAAGTTTCATGAATGAAACAAGATCCTCCATTAGAAATTTGGAGGTACAAGTGGGTCAGCTGAGTAAAAAGGTTATTGAAACTCCTCTTAGCACTCTTCCAAGCAATATAGAAGAAAATCCCAAGAGAGAGTGCAAGGCCATAACCATGACCAACATGGCCAAACCTGGAGAGAGTGAGAAGGATGTGATTCCCAGTAAGAAAAACCCCTTGGGATGTCCTTGACGTTGGGATTTTTGCCAGTAAAGAATTTCATAAAAAACAGTCGCGTTGTAGATATAGTCTCTAAACCGACAGAAATCCCTTCGTACAAACGTTTTGGTTGTCACAAGTAACAAACCCCTTAAAAATTGTTAACCGAGTATTTAAATCTCGGGTCGTCTTCTCAAGGAATTGCAGGGAGGTATGTTCTTATTATTGGTTATGAGTTGTAAATTGGGGTTTAGGAGGTAAGGACGGAATATGTTGGATGACAAATAAAATAAAATAAAATAAAATAATAAAAATTAAATCTCTTGGCAAGGTATAAGAAATTGGAAGTCCAGACCGAATTATCCTTATCAATGATAATAAAAATTGAATCTTAATTTCACTTAGTTAACTGATGAGCGGATGATTTATACGCTTTTTGGCATTGTTTTTATATAGTTTTTAGTAAGTTTAAGCTACTTTTAGGGATGTTTTCATTAGTTTTTATGTTAAATTCACATTTCTGGACTTTACTATGAGTTTGTGTGTTTTTCTGTGATTTCAGGTAAATTCTGACTGAAATTGAGGGATTTGAGCAAAACTCTGAAGAAGGCTGGCAAAAGGACTGCTGATGCTGTTGGAATCTGACCTCCCTGCACTCGAAATGGATTTTCTGGAGCTACAGAACTCCAATTGGCGCGCTCTCTACGGCGTTGGAAAGTAGACATCCAGGGCTTTCCAGCAATATATAATAGTCCATACTTTATTCGAAGAATGACGACGTAACTTGGCGTTAAACGCCAAGTACACGCTGTTGTCTGGAGTTAAACGCCAGAAAAACGTCATGATCCGGAGTTGAACGCCCAAAACACGTCATAACCTGGAGTTTGACGCCAAGAAATGCCTTAGCTCGTGGAATGATCAAGCTCAGCCCAAGCATACACCAAGTGGGCCCCGGAAGTGGATTTATGCATCAATTACTTACTCATGTAAACCCTAGTAGCTAGTCTAGTATATATAGGACATTTATCTATTGTATTAGACATCCTGGATTGTATTTTGAATCCTGTGATCACGTTAGAGAGGGCTGGCCATTCGGCCATGCCTGAACTCTTTGCTTATGTATTTTCAACAGTGGAGTTTCTGCACACCATAGATTAAGGGTGTGGAGCTCTGCTGTACCTCAAGTGTTAATGAAATTCTATTATCTCTTATTCGGTCTCTATCTTATTCCTATTCCAAGATATTCATTCGTACCCAAGAACATGATGAATGTTATGAGTCAGATTACCCTCATTATCATTCTCACTTATGAACGCGCGTGATTGACAACCACTTCCGTTCTACATGCAACAGAGCTTGAATGCGTATCTCTTAGATTCTCCAACAGAATCTTCGTGGTATAAGCTAGATAGATGGCGGCATTTATGAGGATCCGGAAAGTCTCACCTTGTCTGTGGTATTCCGAGTAGGATCCTGGGAATCCGGAAAGTCTCACCTTGTCTGTGGTATTCCGAGTAGGATTCCGGTAATGAATGACTGTGACGTGCTTCAAACTTTAACCTGCTGGGCGTTAGTGACAGACACAAAAGAGGGATTCTATTCCAGTAGGAGCGGGAACCAACCGGTGATTAGCCGCACTGTGACAGAGTGCGTGAGCATTAGTTTTCACTGCGAGGATGGGATGTAGCCATCAGCCATCGGTGATGCCTCCAGACTGGTTAGCTGTGCGACTGACAACCGCACAGGATATTTCCCCGAGAGGAAGAAAGTAGCCACAGTTGATGGTGAACCCCTATACAAAGCTTGCCATGGAAAGGAGTAAGAAGGATTGAGTAGAAGCAGTAGAAGAGCAGGCGTGCTTGGGCTCTACAGCATCTCCACCCGCTTATCTGAAATTCCTACCAATGAATCTGCATAAGTCTTCTATCCCTTTTATTTCTACCCTTTATTTCTATTTTCGAAAAACCCATAAACTATTTTAATCTGCCTGACTGAGATTTGCAAGGTGACCATAGCTTGCTTCATACCAACAATCTCTGTGGATTCGACCCTTACTCACGTAAGGTTTATTACTTGGACGACCCAGTACACTTGCTGGTTAGTTGAATGGAGTTGTGAAAATAAACAGTGCCATAAGAGTAAATATATGCTAAAGCTCAAAAGATAGTAATCACAATTTCGTCCACCATTAACCCTTACTTAAAGTAGAGGAAGGTCAAGTGACTAATTAGTTTGATCTTCAAATCCGAGTTAATTCCTAAGAAAAGATTGGGATTATTGAAGTTCAATTCAATTAGAGGAGATAACAATTATCAATTATGCTGTTGAGTTGGATAACTTCCTGAGTTACTGATTTCTTAACCAAGACCAAAAGGAAAGGAAATTGTATCTACTGGAATAAAATGTCTTCAGATTGGGAATAATAAAAAGAAATAATCATAAACTGAAATACCTCAAATATCATTAAATAAAAATGTCAATTCTAACATGGACAATATCAACAGCCAATTGGGCAACATCAATCAAACACAATAAAAGCTTCAGAGTAAACAAAAATAGAAGAGAAATTAAATAGTAAAAGGAATATTGAACCTGGGATCGAGAGTTACTCCTAAAACTAAGAGAAGTCCTAAATCCTAAATCCTAAGAGAGAGGAGAGAACCTCTCTCACTAAAACTAAATCATGGAAAAGTGAATTATGAATGCCTGATGAGTATCTGCAAATTTCCTGACTTTAATCTGTGTTTCTGGGCCAAAAACAGGGTTGAAATGCGGCCCAGAATCTCTGCCAGTGATTTTTGTAATTCTGCAGATCGCGCATGTCACGCATCCGCGTCGTTCACGCGGACGCGTCATTCGTGTTTTTCCTACCACGCGTTTGCGTAGTACACGCTTCCGCGTCACTTGTGCTTTTCCAATCCGCGCGGTCGCGTGAGCCATGCGATCGCGTCACTCTGATTTCTTCTATTTCACACGGTCGCGTGAGCCATGCAACTGCGTGACTTTTCGCTGGTCATCTCCTCAATTCCTTGTATTCCTTCCATCTTTGCACACTTCTTCTTCATTCTCTAAGCCATTCCTACCCTATGAAGCCTGAAACACTTAACACACAGATCAAGGCATCGAATGGTAATAAGAGAGGATTAAGATTAGCTAAATTAAGACCAAAGAAGCATGTTTTCAATCATGTAATAATTTTAGGAAGGAAATATAAATGCATGCTAATTATATGAATAAATGGGTAATGATCATGATAAAACCACACAATTAAACACATTGTAAACCATAAAATAGTGGTTTATCAACCTCTCCACACTTAAACATTAGCATGTCCTCATGCTAAACTCAAGGAGACCAAATAAATGAGTAGGGAAAGGCAAGATTCATGCAATGCAACCTATGAATGTGAATGCAACTACATGCAAAGATGATTCTACCTTCTTGGTGAAAAAGCAAATAATTCTTTCAAGAACAAGTATGAACTGGATTTCACTAATTCAAATCACAAAATACAATACAAATAACTTGCAAGAAAAAGATAGCTCATGAAAGCAGGGAACATAGAATTGAGCACTGAACCCTTAATGGTAGTGTATATCATTATAACTCTCAAGTGTCTAGGGTCAATTCTCTCAATTATCTACTAATCTTGCTTTCTATAGCTTGCTCTTCATCTAACAATCAACAAAATTTTAATGCACCAATACACAAATCAAGAGGTCTTTCAAGGGTTGTAATGGGGTTAGGGTCAAGGTAGGATTGTATTTGGCCAAGTAGACTAAAATTTGAATCCTTAATTAACATAAACTTTCCACCTAACTTAAGACAATCCATTTAATTAAAATACAAAATCTAACTTCCCGTCATCAACTGTGTTTACTACATATTTATGCATTCCAAGTTTTGAGTACCGCTCATATGCATTGACTTCACTTATTTATTTTGGGGAATTTTGTCCCCTTTTATTACTTGCTTTTTTTGCATACGATTAAGGTTTTGAATGCATAAACATGTTCTTATCATTTTTCATATTTTCACACAAAGTCTAACATACTCAATTTCCAAACCAAACGTTTCCAAACCCATTTTTCCCCAAACTTAATTCATGAGCATTCTCACTAGTCTAAGCTAATCAAGGATTCAAATTAGAGACATTATTGTTTTCCGCTTAGAGTTAATGATGAGCTAAAGTAAAGAACAAGGGGTAAAATAGGCTTAACATGGGTTTGCAAAGGATAATAAAAGGTAAGGCCATAAGGGTATGTAAGCTCAGTGAAACAAGGCCTCAATCATATAAGTGCATGCATACATCAAATAATGGAAATATAGAATTAAGCAAGACAAAGATCACAATTTTAGAGAGAGAAACACACACCAAAAAAAAAATAAAATATTGGTTGATAAAATGCAACCAATCAAATAGGCTCAAAATCTCACTGGTTTTGTGTGTTCGAGCTCTAAACTATGTTCCAAAATAATATTTCTTCAAACAAGTTTTTCAAAAAGTTTTATTCAAATTTCTTGAAAAAGAAAATATTACTTTAACCAAGTGGTAAAATATGCACAAAAAGAAACAAACATGCAAATGCAACAATGAAAAACAAAAATTGGTATTGAGAAGGGGCTAACTAACCCGTGGAGATCGGTATTGACCTCCCCACACTTAAAAATTGCACCGTCCTCGGTGCATGCTGAGAAGTACAGGTAGGAAGGTGTTGTGGTTCCTCAGCTGTTGCTCGTTGTAGAAGCTTTCTCCTTACCCGTTCTGGTGGTCAGCCTGAAAAAGGGAGAAAAGAAAGGGATATGAAGTCAAAGGTGTAGAGCAAAGAGGAGGGCGGTACGAGTGAATATCATGCCAAGTAAGAAAAATAGTGAATGGAAGACATGGTCGCGATTCCATGTGATCAGTTCATCAATGGAAATATAGCAAGGCGTGGGGAGTATTGGATGCAAGATGTTTATTAGCATGCCGGCAAGGGCATGAGTAGCATAGATCAAGCATCAAAAGCTTTAATGTATTGTTAGTCGTAAGAAACTAACAATAACGTTTGTAATGACAATTATATTTAATTAATAAAATATAAAAAGGGTTTTGTGAAAAGCAAGCATTTATAGTAGAAGATTAAAAGAAATCTTAAAAATAGTGTACAATGCCATACAGGCGTTTTCACAAGCACATAGCATGCATGGTAAATAAGCTGGTTGAAAGTATTAAATTGAACATGCAAGCAACCCTTTAAAAAGTAATATATAATTGTCAAATAATCCACAAAAATATAGAAAACTAATGACCCAAATAAAATTCCAACACCAATGAAAATAATGCAATGAATGAAAGTATGCAATTAAGTAAAAGAAAATGAAAGATAAGAAGAATGAGAAGGGGAAGAAGGGAAGAAGAAGTAAGTAAGAAAAGGGGGGAGGAAAAATTAGGATTGGGGAAGAAAAGATAAAATATTTTGGCATATTAGGTTAAGGTGTGCGGCGCAAGCAACGCGGACGCGTGACTTGCGCTTTAAGTTAATCGACGCAGTCGCGTCGGTCACGCGGTCGCGTGACACGGTTTATGCTACTGGCGCGAGGGCAGCCTCGCGCTCGCACAACTCTCTGTTCAAAATCTTATTTTTGCCAAAGTTTGGGTGACGCGATCGCGTGGGTGACGTGATCGCGTGGATGGACATTTTTGGAAAACGACGCGGCCGCGTGGGGCACGCGTTTGCGTCGGAGGGCTTGGGCTTCTAGCACAAGTTCAGCCCAATTCTAGCACAACTTTCGGCCATACACCCTTTTACGTCGATTTACAGGTCACACGGCCGCGTGGGTGACGCGGTCGCGTGGAAGGCATGTTTCTCATGTGACACGGACGCGTCAGCGACGCGGTCACGTGGATCAAAGTATGCTAAAGGCGCGCCTCCAGCCACGCTCTCGCGTGACTCTCTGTTCAATTCTTTTCTTCCCAATGCACTAGGGACGCAGACGCGTCAGCGACGCTGCCGCGTCGTGTGCGTGTTTTTTCTTTTTTTTTTTTATGCAATATGCATATGCAAATGCAGTGCTTGATGTGAATGCTATGCATGATTCCAGGTTCAATAAAATAAAATAAATTTCAAAAACAAACAAAACTAAATAAAATTAAAATTGCAAAATGAACGATCATACCATGGTAGGTTGTCTCCCACCTTTCACTTTTAGTTATAGTCCTTAAGTTGGACATTTGGTGAGCTTCCTGTTATGGTGGCTTGTGCTTGAACTCATCCAGGAATCTCCACCAATGTTTGTGATTCCAGTGTCCTCCGGAATCCCAAACTAAGCATGTAAAGCCCTTAAGAAGCTTCAAACAGATTCTTAGGCTCCGGGAGTGACAAATGCCAGAACAGATTCCAGGATCCCAAACTTTACTTTTACACCCGTTTTTGTCTCGATTTGCATTTTTCCAGCCGGGTGAAAGGTGATATGAATTCTCACTGCAGTGACCAAACAGCTTCCTAGACCCATTCAGTTGAGCTTTATACCAACCTTTGCGTTTAAACTTAAAGCTTCCAACCTTGATGAACCTTGCAGGATAATTCTTACCACTGACCATCTTCCTCTTACTCTTGATGCCACAAAGAGCTCTAAGTTGACCTTCGTCTCCAGTAGCCCATATTCAAGTGGGATTAGAAAGTTAAGGGATATGAATTTTACCCACTTGACTGTTGTGAAGGTTGATGGCAACTGGTGCACGAAATTGCAATCACACTTTGCAATCCCGCACAACTAACCAGCAAGTGCACTGGGTCGTCCAAGTAATACCTTACGTGAGTAAGGGTCGATCCCACGGAGATTGTCGGCTTGAAGCAAGCTATGGTTATCTTGTAAATCTTAGTCAGGATATCAGAAATTATCAGGATTGATTGTGAAAAGTAAGAGAACATGAAATAAGTACTTGTTTTGCAGTAATGGAGAATAGGTTGAGGTTTTGGAGATGCTCTATCTTCTGAATCTCTGCTTTCCTACTGTCTTCTTCTTCAAGCATGCAAGGCTCCTTCCATGGCAAGCTGTATGCAAGGGTTTCACCGTTGTCAGTGGCTACCTCCCATCCTCTCAGTGGAAATGTTCAACGCACCCTGTCACGGCACGGCTATCCATCTGTCGGTTCTCAATCAGGCCGGAATAGAATCCAGTGATTCTTTTGCGTCTGTCACTAACGCCCCGCCTTCAGGAGTTTGAAGCTCGTCACAGTCATTCAGTCATTGAATCCTACTCAGAATACCACAGACAAGGTTTAGACCTTCCGGATTCTCTTGAATGCCGCCATCAGTTCTAGCTTATACCACGAAGATTCCGGTTAAAGAATCCAAGAGATATCTACTTAATCTAAGGTAGAACGGAGGTGGTTGTCAGGCACACGTTCATAGTTGAGAATGATGATGATTGTCACGGATCATCACATTCATCCGATTTAAGAACAAGTGATATCTTAGAATGGAAGCAAGCATGATTGAATGAAAAACAGTAGTAATTGCATTAATCCATCAAGACACAGCAGAGCTCCTCACCCCCAACCATGGGGTTTAGAGACTCATGTTGTGGAAGGTACACAAAGAGACGTGTAAAGTGTCATGAGGTACAGATACAATGTCAAAAGATCCTATTAATAGTAAACTAGTAACCTAAGGTATACAGAAATGAGTAAATGACGTAAAAATCCACTTCCGGGGCCCACTTGGTGTGTGCTTGGGTTGAGCATTGATACTTTTCGTGTAGAGACCTTTTCTGGAGTTAAACGCCAGCTTTGGTGCCAGTTTGGGCGTTTAACTCCAAGTTTTATGCCAGTTCCAGCGTTAAACGGTGGAAATTCTGAGGCTGATTTGCAACGCCGGTTTGGGCCATCAAATCTCGGGCAAAGTATAGACTATTATACATTGCTGGAAAGCCCAGGATGTCTACGTTCCAATGCCGTTGAGAGCGCGCCAATTGGGCTTCTGTATCTCCAGAAAATCCACTTCGCGTGCAGGGAGGTCAGAATCCAACAGCATCTGCAGTCCTTCTCAGTCTCTGAATCAGATTTTTGCTCAGGACCCTCAATTTCAGCCAGAAAATACCTGAAATCACAGAAAAACACACAAACTCATAGTAAAGTCCAGAAAAGTGAATTTTAACTAAAAACTAATAAAAATATACTAAAAACTAACTAGATCATACTAAAAACATACTAAAAACAATGCCAAAAAGCGTACAAATTATCCGCTCATCACAACACCAAACTTAAATTGTTGCTTGTCCCCAAGCAACTGAAAATCAAAATAGGAAAAAAGAAGAGAATATACTATAGACTCCAAAATATCAAGGAAACTTAGCTCCAATTAGATGAGCGGGACTAGTAGCTTTTTGCTTCCGAACAGTTTTGGCATCTCACTTTATCCTCTGAAGCTCAGAATGATTAGCATCTATGGGAACTCAGAACTCAGATAGTGTTATTGATTCTCCTAGTTAAGCATAATGATTCTTGAACATAGCTAGTGTATGAGTCTTGGCTGTGGCCCAAAGCACTCTGTCTTCCAGTATTACCACCGGATACATACATGCCACAGACACATAATTGGGTGAACCCTTTCAGATTGTGACTCAGCTTTGCTAGAGTCCCCAATTAGAGGTGTCTAGGGTTCTTAAGCACACTCTTTTTGCCTTGGATCACAACTTTATTTCTTTCTTTTTCTTTTTCTTTCTTTCTTCTCTTTTTTTTTCGAAATTTTTTTTTGTATTCACTGCTTTTTCTTGCTTCAAGAATCAATCTGATGAATATTTTAGATCCTCAATAACAGTTCTCTTTTTTCCTCATTCTTTCAAGAGGCAACAATTTTAACATTCTCAAAACAACAAATTCAAAAGACATATGCACTGTTCAAGCATTCATTCGGAAAACAAAAATTATTGTCCATATCAAACTAATTCAACTAGTTTCAAGGATAAATTTTGAAATCCTGTACTTCTTGTTCTTTTGTGATTAAAGCATTTTTCATTTAAGAGAGGTGATGGATTCATAGACATTCATAGCTTTAAGACATGAATTTTAAATTTTATTAATTATGAATTAAAAATAAGACTCAAAAAATAGATATAAGATGAGACTAGAAAATAAAAATAGAAAACAAAAATTTAAATAGGCTCCTAATGATAGAGGCTTTCACATAGTTAGGACTCAACAACCTTGATTTTGAGAAGTGGATGCTCCCTCAACTTGAGATGAGAGCTTTTGGCGTTTCAACTCTTGGAGTTCACGCCCCTGCTTCTCTTGTTCCTTCAGCAATTTGCAGAGCATGCAGTTCTGATTCTGCTGTTCTTCCTTCAGTTGCTCCATAGTTTCTTGTAACTTGTTGATAGATGCTTCTAGGCTGGTCCAGTAGTCAATTTTAGGGAATTCAGGGTGGAATTCCTGCGCCCTCCTCTTGATAGAGTTGTCTTGCATTTGTCCCTCCATTAACTTCTTGGTGATTGGATGTTCAATGGGTATGAATTCATCTACTCCCATCTTTACCCCAGCCTCTTTACAGAGCAAGGAGATCAAGCTTGGGTAAGCCAATTTAGCTTCAGTGGAATTCTTATTTGCAATTGTGTAGATCTCACAAGCAATCACATGATGAACCTCCACTTCTTTTCCAAGCATAATGCAATGAATCATCACTGCTCTCTTGATAGTGACCTCAGAACGGTTGCTAGTGGGTAGTATGGAACGCCCAATAAAGTCTAGCCAACCTCTTGCAATTGGTTTGAGGTCTCCCCTCTTGAGTTGGTTTGGGACACCCTTAGAATTGGTTATCCACTTAGTTCCAAGGAGGCATATGTCCTCTAGAACTTGATCCAACCCTTTATCTGCTCTCACCATTCTCCTATTAAAGGATTCAGGATCATCTTGCAGTTGAGGCAATTTGAAGATTTCTCTTATTTTGTCCAGATGGAAGTACATAACTTTCCCTCTAGCCATGGTTCTGTAGGTATGGTAAGCAGTTCCAGTCATTCTCTGCTTATCTGTTAGCCACAGATTTGAGTAGAATTCCTGAACCATATTCCTTCCAACCCTTATTTCAGGATTGGTTAGAACTTCCCATCCTCTGTTTCGAATTTGCTCTTGGATCCCCGGATATTCATCTTCTTTCAGATCAAATTTAACTTCCGGGATTACTGACCTCAGACCCATTATTTTGTGATAATGGTCTTCATGTTCTTTGGTTAAGAACTTCTCTTGATTCCAAAGATTCTTTGGATTATTCTCTTTCTTTCCTCTTAAATTAGTTTGTTTTCCCTTAGGAGCCATGATCTTGATGAATCTTGGCTTAGTGATCATGGAAAAGCACACCAAACTTAGAGGCTTGCTTGTCCTCAAGCAAAAGAAAGGAAAGAAGAGAGAGAGAGGAAGAGCAAATTCGAATGGTGTGGGGGAATGAGGGGGCTGAACGTGTATTTATAAAGGGGGGAGGAGAGATTTCGAAAAAAAGAAAAATTTGAAAGGAGATTTGAGAAGATATGGAAAGAATTTGAGAGAAGGGTGAGTTTTTGAACAAAATTTGGGATTGATTTGAGAGATTTGAAGAATGATTTTAGATTTTTGAAAATTTGAAAGTGAATGATGAAAGGTTGAGATGTATTTATGTAGAAAAGTATGGGTAAGAAAATGGAAATTTGAAAAACATTTGATTGAAAATCAAAATCTTTTTCTCTGCTTTTTGAGCTTAATCCTTCTGTAACTCTGTGAATTCCTTCATTTTTGATACTTGCCTCTGTAAGAACAAATCATATAACCTCCTAATGACTGGGTTGCCTCCCAGCAAGCGCTTCTTTACTGTCTTTAGCTGGACCTTTACTGAGAATCACTCAAGTCTCAGTTTTGAGCATTCCTGCTCAAAATTGCTTTCAAGATAATGCTTGATTCTCTGTCCATTCACAATGAACTTTTTGTCAGAATCAATATCCTGAAGCTCAACATATCCATATGGTGACACTCCTGTAATCACATACGGACCCCTCCACCGGGATTTAAGTTTTCCTGGAAACAATCTGAGCCTAGAGTTGAAGAGCAGAACTTTTTGTCCTGGCTCAAAGACTCTGGATGACAACTTCTTGTCATGCCACTTCTTTGCCTTTTCCTTATAAATTTTTGCATTTTCAAAGGCATTGAGTCTGAACTCCTCTAGCTCATTTAGCTGGAGCAATCTTTTTTCACCAGCTAACTGAGCATCCATGTTTAGGAATCTGGTCGCCCAGTAGGCTTTATATTCCAGTTCCACGGGCAGATGACAGGCCTTCCCATACACCAGTTGGTATGGAGAGGTTTCTATAGGAGTCTTGAATGCTGTTCTGTATGCCCACAGAGCATCATCCAAGCTCTTTGCCCAATCCTTTCTTCGGGCTATCACAGTCCGTTCCAGGATTCTTTTCAGCTCTCTGTTAGAGACTTCAGCTTGCCCATTTGTCTGTGGATGATACGGAGTTGCCACTTTGTGGCTAATTCCATATCTAACCATAGCAGAGTATAGCTGTCTATTGCAGAAATGAGTGCCCCCGTCACTGATTAGTACTCTGGAAACACCAAACCTGCTGAAGATGTATTTCTGGAGGAATTTCAGCACGGTCTTGGTATCATTAGTGGGTGTAGCAATTGCTTCTACCCACTTAGATACATAGTCCACTGCCACCAGAATGTAAGTGTTTGAGTATGATGGTGGGAATGGACCCATGAAGTCAATTCCCCATACATCAAACAATTCTATCTCTAATATCCCTTGTTGAGGCATGGCATATCCGTGAGGCAAGTTACCAGCTCTTTGGCAATTGTCACAGTTACGCACAAACTCTCGGGCATCTTTATAGAGAGTAGGCTAGTAGAAGCCACATTGGAGGACTTTAGTGGATGTTCGCTCACTTCCAAAATGTCCTCCATACTGTGATCCATGGCAATGCCATAGGATCCTTTGTGCTTCTTCTCTGGGTACACATCTGCGGATCATTCCGTCTGCACATCTCTTAAAGAGATATGGTTCATCCCAGAGGTAGTACTTGGCATCTGAAATTAATTTCTTTCTTTGCACCCTGCTGTACTCCTGGGGTATGAACCTCACAGCTTTATAATTTGCAATATCTGCAAACCATGGAGCTTCCTGAATGGCAAAGAGTTGCTCATCTGGGAAGGTCTCAGAGATCTCAGTAGAAGGGAGGGACGCCCCAGCTACTGGTTCTATTCGGGACAGATGATCAGCTACTTGGTTCTCTGTCCCTTTTCTGTCTCTTATTTCTATATCAAACTCTTGCAGAAGCAACACCCATCTGATAAGCCTGGGTTTTGAATCCTGCTTTGTGAGTAAGTATTTAAGAGCAGCATGGTCAGTGTACACAACCACTTTGGATCCCACTAGATAGGATCTAAACTTGTCAATGGCATAGACCACTGCAAGTTTTTTCTGTGGTTGTGTAATTCTTCTGTGCGTCATTTAGAACACGTCTGGCATAATAAATGACGTGCAGAAGCTTGTTATGCCTCTGTCTCAACACTGCACCAATGGCATGGTCACTGGCATCACACATTAGTTCAAATAGCAATGTCCAATCTGGTGCAGAGATGACTGATGCAGTGACCAGCTTAGCTTTCAGGGTTTCAAATGCCTGCAGACACTGTGTGTCAAACACAAATGGTGTGTCAGCAGCTAGCAGGTTACTCAAAGGTTTTGCAATTTTCGAAAAATCTTTTATAAACCTTCTGTAGAATCCTGCATGCCCCAGAAAGCTTCTGATTGCCTTAACATTGGCAGGTGGTGGTAATTTTTCAATTACCTCTACCTTTGCCTTATCCACCTCTATTCCCCTACTTGAAATTTTGTGCCCAAGGACAATTCCTTCAGTCACCATAAAGTGACATTTCTCCCAGTTTAAAACCAGGTTAGTCTCTTGGCACCTTTTCAGGACAAGTGCTAGGTGATTAAGACAGGAGCTGAATGAGCCTCCATATACTGAGAAGTCATCCATGAAGACTTCCAGAAATTTCTCTACCATATCTGAGAAGATAGAGAGCATGCACCTCTGAAAGGTTGCAGGTGCATTGCACAGACCAAAAGGCATCCTCCTGTAGGCAAACACGCCAGAAGGGCAAGTAAATGCTGTTTTCTCTTGGTCCTGAGGATCTACTGCAATTTGGTTGTAGCCTGAATAGCCATCCAAAAAGCAGTAATAATCATGACCAGCTAGTCTTTCTAGCATTTGGTCTATGAATGGTAAAGGAAACTGATCCTTTCTGGTGGCTGTATTGAGCCTTCTGTAGTCAATACACATACGCCACCCTGTGACTGTTCTTGTAGGAACCAGTTCATTTTTTTTCATTATGAACCACTGTCATGCCTCCCTTTTTGGGGACAACTTGGACAGGGCTCACCCAGGGGCTATCAGAAATAGGATAAATAATCCCAGCCTCCAGTAATTTAGTTACCTCTTTCTGCACCACCTCCTTCATGGATGGATTTAGCCTCCTTTGTGGTTGGACCACTGGTTTGGCATTATCCTCCAACAGGATCTTGTGCATGCATCTGGCTGGGCTAATGCCCTTAAGATCACGTATGGACCACCCAAGAGCTGTCTTGTGTGTCCTTAGCACTTGAATCAGTGCTTCCTCTTCCTGTGGATTTAAAGCAGAGCTTATAATCACTGGAAAAGTGTCACCCTCTCCCAGAAATACATACTTCAGGGATGGTGGTAGTGGTTTGAGTTCAGGTTTGGGAGGCTTATCCTCTTCCTGAGGAATTTTCGAAAATTCCTTTGTTTCCTCTGGTTCTTCTTGATCAGGTTGAGCATCTTTGAAGATGTCCTCAAGCTCTGATTCTAGGCCTTCAGTCATATTGATCTCTTCTACCAGAGAGTCAATAATGTCAGCGCCCATGCAGTCATTTGGTGTGTCTGGATGCTGCATAGCTTTTACAGCATTCAACTTGAACTCATCCTCATTGACTCTCAGGGTTACTTCCCCTTTTTGTACATCAATAAGAGTTCGTCCAGTTGCTAGGAAAGGTCTTCCTAGAATGAGAGTTGCACTCTTGTGCTCCTCCATTTCCAGCACCACAAAGTCAGTTGGAAAGGCGAATGGTCCAACTTTGACAATCATATCCTCTATTATGCCTGATGGATATTTAATGGAGCCATCAGCAAGTTGGAGGCATATCCGGGTTGGTTTGACTTCTCCAGTCAACCCAAGCTTTCTGATAGTGGATGCAGGTATTAGATTGATGCTTGCTCCAAGATCACATAAGGCTGTCTTGGTGCAAGCACCTTCTAATGTGCATGGTATCATAAAGCTTCCTGGATCTTGAAGCTTTTCTGGTAAGCTTTTCAGAATGACTGCACTGCATTCTTCAGTGAGAAACACTTTTTCAGTTTCTCTCCAATCCTTCTTATGGCTTAAGATTTCTTTCATGAACTTAGCATAAGAAGGTATTTGCTCAAGTGCCTCTGCAAACGGAATCTTTATTTCAAGAGTCCTTAGATAGTCTGCAAAGCGGGTAAATTGCTTATCCTGTTCCGCTTGGCGGAGTTTTTGAGGATAAGGCATCTTGGCTTTATAGTCTTCAACCTTAGATGCTGCAGGTTTATTTCTTACAGAAGTGGTTGAAGAAGCCTTGTTAGAGGGATTACTGTCAGCACTCTCAGGTGTCTGATCTTCCCTTGGCGTCTGAACGCCAGGATTGGGTGGAAGATGGGCGTTTAACGCCAACTTTTCCCCCTTTTCTGGCGTTTGAGCGCCAGAACTGGGCAAGGAATGGGCGTTTAACGCCAACTTTCCTTCCCTCTCTGGCGTTTGAACGCCAAAAGTATTCCTCTCTGGGCTCTTACTGTCCTCAGAGGGATTTTGAACAGTGGGTTGGTTATCCTCTGTCAATTGTTCCTTATTTGGCCTTTTGCTCTTTTGAGCATTGTTATTCAGTGTCTTCCCACTCCTCAGTTGAACTGCTTGACACTCTTCTGTTATCTGTTTAGATATTTGCTATTTTGCTTGATTCAACTACAGTTCTATGTTCTTGTTAGCAACTTTAGTTTCATGGAGCATCTCTTTAAATTCTGCTAACTGTTCTGTCATCAGGAGCAATTGTTGATTAAGCTCAATCATCTGTTCTTGAGGATTAGGATCAGTGACTACTGTCATGACTTCCTCTTTTGGAGAGAACTCATTGCTAGAGTACAAATATTGGTTTCTAGCAACAGTGTCTATAAGCTCTTGAGCCTCTTCAATTGTCTTCCTCATGTGTATAGATCCACCAGCTGAGTGGTCTAAAGACATCTGAGCTTTTTCTGTAAGCCCATAGTAGAAGATGTCTAACTGTACCCACTCTGAAAACATTTCAGAGGGGCATTTTCTTAGCATACCTCTATACCTCTCCCAGGCATTATAAAGGGATTCATTATCCTCTTGTTTAAAGCCTTGGATGTCCAGCCTTAGCTGTGTCATCCTCTTTGGAGGGTAAAGGTGATTCAGGAATTTGTCTGATAACTGTTTCCATGTCTTTATGCTTGCTGTAGGTTGGTTATTCAACCACCTCTTAGCTTGATCTTTTACAGCAAATGGAAACAGTAATAGTCTGTAGACATCCTGATCTACCTCTTTATCATGTACTGTGTCAGCAATTTGTAAGAACTGTGCCAGAAACTCAGTAGGCTCTTCCTGTGGAAGACCGGAATACTGTCAATTTTGCTGCACTATGATAATGAGTTGAGGATTTAGCTCAAAGCTGCTTGCTTTGATGGGAGGTGTACAGATGCTACTCCCATATGCAGCTGTAATGGGGTTAGCATATGACCCCAGAGTCCTTCTGGACTGTTCAATTCCACTTAAGTCCATGATGGATAAAGGGAAATGATATGGATGGCAAGTAGATAAAAATATTATTATTATTATTATTTTTTAAAATTGACCGAAAAATGAAATAAAAACAAAAGGAAAATAAAATAAAAAAAATCAAAAATTAAAAGAGAATAAGATCAAAGCAAATTGAAAACTGAATCAATTAGTTAATTAAAAAGATTTTGAGATTAGCAATTAAAAAGATATGATTGAAATTTTTTTTTTTTTGAAAAAAATTTGATTTTTGAAATGAGGAAAGAGAAAAACAACCAAATGACACCAAGCTTAAAATTTTTAGAAAATCAAACACTAATTTTTCGAAAATTTTAAGGGAAAAACACAAAGAGGACACCAAACTTAGAATTTTTACGGATCAAAAAGGGACTAAAGACATGCAAATTCGAAAATTAAAAGAAAAACAAAAGCATGCAATTGACACCAAACTTAAAATATGAAACTAGACTCAACTAAAAGACTCTAAATCAACAAAAATAAAACAGTCCTAATCTAAGCAACAAGATAAGCCTTCAGTTGTCCAAACTCGAACAATCCCCGGCAACGGCGCCAAAAACTTGGTGCACGAAATTGCAATCACACTTTGCAATCCCGCACAACTAACCAGCAAGTGCACTGGATCGTCCAAGTAATACCTTACGTGAGTAAGGGTCGATCCCACGGAGATTGTCGACTTGAAGCAAGCTATGGTTATCTTGTAAATCTTAGTCAGGATATCAGAAATTATCAAGATTGATTGTGAAAAGTAAGAGAACATGAAATAAGTACTTGTTTTGCAGTAATGGAGAATAGGTTGAGGTTTTGGAGATGCTCCATCTTCTGAATCTCTGCTTTCCTACTGTCTTCTTCTTCAAGCACGCAAGGCTCCTTCCATGGCAAGCTGTATGCAAGGATTTCACCGTTGTCAGTGGCTACCTCCCATCCTCTCAGTGGAAATGTTCAACGCACCCTGTCACGGCACGGCTATCAATCTGTCGGTTCTCAATCAGGCCGGAATAGAATCCAGTGATTCTTTTGCATCTGTCACTAATGCCCCGCCTTCAGGAGTTTGAAGCTCGTCACAGTCATTCAGTCATTGAATCCTACTCAGAATACCACAGACAAGGTTTAGACCTTCCGGATTCTCTTGAATGCCGCCATCAGTTCTAGCTTATACCACGAAGATTCCGGTTAAAGAATCCAAGAGATATCTACTTAATCTAAGGTAGAACGGAGGTGGTTGTCAGGCACACGTTCATAGTTGAGAATGATGATGATTGTCACGGATCATCACATTCATCCGATTTAAGAACAAGTGATATCTTAGAATGGAAGCAAGCATGATTGAATGAAAAACAGTAGTAATTGCATTAATCCATCAAGACACAGCAGAGCTCCTCACCCCCAACCATGGGGTTTAGAGACTCATGCTGTGGAAGGTACACAAAGAGACGTGTAAAGTGTCATGAGGTACAGTTACAATGTCAAAAGATCCTATTAATAGTAAACTAGTAACCTAGGGTATACAGAAATGAGTAAATGACGTAAAAATCCACTTCCGGGGCCCACTTGGTGTGTGCTTGGGTTGAGCATTGATACTTTTCGTGTAGAGACCTTTTCTGGAGTTAAACGCCAGCTTTGGTGCCAGTTTGGGCGTTTAACTCCAAGTTTTATGCCAGTTCCAGCGTTAAACGCTGGAAATTCTGAGGCTGATTTGCAACGCCGGTTTGGGCCATCAAATCTCAGGCAAAGTATGGACTATTATACATTGCTGGAAAGCCCAGGATGTCTATTTTTCAATGCCGTTGAGAGCGCGCCAATTGGGCTTCTGTAGCTCCAGAAAATTCACTTCGAGTGCAGGGAGGTCAGAATCCAACAGCATCTGCAGTCCTTCTAAGTCTCTGAATCAGATTTTTGCTCAGGACCCTCAATTTCAGCCAGAAAATACCTGAAATCACAGAAAAACACACAAACTCATAGTAAAGTCCAGAAAAGTGAATTTTAACTAAAAACTAATAAAAATATACTAAAAACTAACCAGATCATACTAAAAACAATGCCAAAAAGCGTACAAATTATCCGCTCATCAGCAACTTAGGGGGAGGTATCTTCAATGAAATTGCAAGCTCCACTCCCTTGTGCTCTTTTTTGATAATTACCACCTTTTTGCAAGCTTCTTTAATTTCAACCTCTTCCTCTTGGTAGCTTTCTTCCAATTCAATCTTCTCTTCGTTGCTTTCCAAGGGCATGGGAGGTTGTGCTTCTTCTTCTTGAATCTCCATCTCTTGATCAACCTCTTCCAAGTCTTCAACTGTGATATGCCTTGGAGGTTGTACACCCTCCTCAACATCAATTGCAACCGTCTTGGAAGGATGCTCTATGATTGGACTTTCCCATGGAGGTGCTGCATCTCCTAAGTCTTCAACCACTTCTTCTTCTTCAATAATTCTGGCTTCCTCTACTTGTTTCAGTACAAAGTCATGCTCCGTACTGTTCACTGGAGGTTCTAGTATCTCCATCATGCTACGTTCTTCAATAGATTGTCCACATGAAGCCATGGGGGTTCCTTGAGTGTCCGAACGTCGGGAAGCTAATTGACTCATTATTGCTTGCTCTAATTGACGAATGGTTGCCTGAAATTGATCCACTGTTTCTTTGAAATGATCCTTTGTCTCTTGATGCGCTCGGCTTTCATAAATAGGATCATAGTGCTCTTAGATTGATGGATATGGAGATGGTGAATATTGAAGTAGTGGTTCTTGGGAGTAATTGGGTTGGAATTGGGGTGGTTCTATATATGGTTCATATGGCTCATAAGGTGGTTGGTATGGTGGTTGAGGGATAGGGTCATATGGAGGTGAATGGTAGAAAGGGGCTTGTGAGTATGGTGGTCCAAAGTCATGTTGAGGAGAAGGGGGTTCATAGGCATATGGTTGGTCTTGTTGGTAGTCAAAAGAGTGCTCACCATAGCCATTGCCTTGATATGCATCACAGAATGGTTGTTGATAGTCCATTGGAGGTGGTTGTTGCCATGAGGGTTGATCAAATCCTTGTGGCTCCTTCCATCTTTGATTGTTCCAACCATGGTGCATATTGTCATTATAATCTCCACTTCCTGCAACATGATTATAACCAGACTCATAGCCAAAGGGGTGAGAGTTTATAGTAGTGAGAGATAATAAAAACAAAAATTAACAAAAAGAAAATATTTTGAAAAAGATTTGAATTTTGAAAAATAAGATAAGATAAGATAAAAAATTTTTAAATCTGAAAATTTTGAAAAAAATTTTTTTTTTAATAAATATTTACAATAACCAATAATAAGGCATACGTTTGCAATTCCCCGGCAATGGCGCCATTTTGACGTTGGGATTTTTGCCAGTAAAGAATTTCATAAAAACAATCGCGTTATAAATATGGTCTCTAAACTGACAGAAATCCCTTCGTACAAACATTTTGGTTGTCACAAGTAACAAACCCCTTAAAAATTGTTAACCGACTATTTAAACCTTGGGTTGTCTTCTCAAGGAATTGCAGGGAGGTATGTTCTTATTATTGGTTATGAGTTGTAAATTGGGGTTTAGGAGGTAAGGAGGGAATATGTTGAATGACAAATAAAATAAAATAAAATAATAACAATAAAATCTCTTGGCAAGGTATAAGAAATTGGAAGTCCAGACCGAATTATCCTTATCAATGATAATAAAAATTGAATCTTAATTTCACTTAGTTAACCCTTACTTAAAGCAGAGGAAGGTCAAGTGACTAATTAGTTTGATCTTCAAATCCGAGTTAATTCCTAAGAAAAGATTGGGATTATTGAAGTTCAATTCAATTAGAGGAGATAACAATTATAAATTATGCTGTTGAGTTGGATAACTTCCTGAGTTACTGATTTCTTAACCAAGACCAAAAGGAAAGGAAATTGTATCTACTGGAATAAAATGTCTTCAGATTGGGAATAATAAAAAGAAATAATCATAAATTGAAATACCTCAAATATCATTAAATAAAAATGTCAATTCTAACATGGACAATAAAAGCTTTAGAGTAAACAAAAATAGAAGAGAAATTAAATAGTAAAAGGAATATTGAACCTGGGATCGAGAGTTACTCCTAAAACTAAGAGAAGTCCTAAATCCTAAATCCTAAGAGAGAGGAGAGAACCTCTCTCACTAAAACTAAATCATGGAAAAGTGAATTATGAAAGCCTGATGAGTCTCTGCAAGTTCCCTGACTTTAATCTGTGTTTCTGGGCCGAAAACTGGGTTAAAATGCGGCCCAGAATCTCTGCCAGCGACTTTTGTAATTCTGCAGATCGCGCATGTCATGCGTCCGCGTCGTCCACGCAGACGCGTCATTAACATTTTTCCCTGCCACGCGTTCGCGTCGTCCACGCTTCCGCTTTACTTACGCTTTTCTAATCCGCGTGGTCGCGTGAGCCATGCGATCGCGTCACTCTGATTTTTTCTATTTCACGCGGTCGTGTGAGCCATGCGACCGCGTGACTTTTCGCTGGTCATCTCCTCAATTCCTTGTATTCCTTCCATCTTTGCACACTTCTTCTTTATTCTCTAAGCCATTCCTGCCCTATGAAGCCTAAAACACTTAACACACAGATCAAGGCATCAAATGGTAATAAGAGAGGATTAAGATTAGCTAAATTAAGACCAAAGAAGCATGTTTTCAATCATGTAATAATTTTAGGAAGGAAATATAAATGCATGCTAATTATATGAATAAGTGGGTAATGATCATGATAAAACCACACAATTAAACACATTGTAAACCATAAAATAGTGGTTTATCAGTCCTCTGAACGAAAAGAAGTTCCCCATTGAGGAACCAAGGAAATTCGAGGCTCATATAGAGACCATAGAGTTTCAATTGAACCTACTTCTGCCATTCATGAGCTCTGATGAGTATCCTTCCTCTGAAGAGGATGAAGATATTACTGAAGAGCAAGTTGCTAAGTACCTTGGAGCAACCATTAAGCTGAATGTCAAGTTATTTGGTAACGAGACTTGGGATGATGAACCTCTATTGCTCATTAATGAACTAAATACCTTGGCTCAGCTGAAGATACCTCAAAAGAAACCGGATCCCGAAAGGTTCTTAATACCTTGCACCATATGCACCATGACCTTTGAGAAGGCTCTGTGTGACCTGGGGTCAAGCATAAATCTCATGCCACTCTCTGTAATGGAGAAACTGGGAATCTTTGAGGTACAAGCTACAAAATCTCACTAGAGATGGTAGACAAATAAAAAAAACAGGCTTATGGACTTGTAGAGGATGTATTGGTAAAGGTTGAAGGCCTTTACATCCCTGCTGACTTCATAATCCTAGACACTAGGAAGGATGAGGATGAATCCATCATCCTTGGCAGACCCTTCCTACCCACAATAAAAGCTGTGATTGATGTTGACAGAGGAGAGTTGGTCCTTCAAATGAATGAGGACTACCTTGTGTTTAAGGCTCAAGGATCTCCTTTTGTAAACAAGGAGAGGAAGCATGAAAAGCTTCTCTCAATACAGAGTCAACGAAAGCCCCCACATTCAAACTCTAAGTTTGGTGATGGGAGGCCCCAATCATGCTCTGAATATCTGTGAAGCTTCATGAGAGCTCATTGTCAAGCTATTGACATTAAAGAAGCGCTTATTGGGAGGCAACCCAATTTTTATTTATCTATGTTAAATTTCCATCTTCCATTGTTATTTTATGTTTTCTTTAGGTTGATGATCATGTGGAGTCACAAAAACAACAGCAAAAATCAAAGCAAATTCAAAAATAGCATTAAAAATAATACACCCTGGAGGAGGAGCTTACTGGCATTTAAACGCTAGTAAGGGTAGCAGAATGGGCGTTTAATGCCAAAAAAGGGCATCAAGCTGGCGTTCAACGCCAGAAAGGGAAGAAAAGCTGGCGTTAAACGCCAGAAATGGGCAGTAACCTGGCGTTTAACGCCAGGATTAGCACTCAGAGGGTGTTTACACACCAGAATGGTGTAGGGATGAGAAATTCTTGACACCTCAGGATCTGTGGACCCCACAGGATCCCCACCTACCTCAACTCACTCTCTCTTCTTCACACATTCCAATAACACCCTTCCCCATCACCTCTTCGATCACCACTCACATCCACCTACTCTTCCCCAAAACCCCCTACCCCACAATTCAAAATTCAAAAACTTTCCCTCCCAACCCAACCCTCACACATAGACACCCCTCTCTTCCACTCCTATATAAACCCCTAATCACTCCTTCATTTTCACTCATCATATACACTCCCCCCCTCCTTGGCCGAACCTTTCTTCACCCTCCTTCTCCTCCATTTCTTCTTTTTCTCCGCCTTTCTTTCTTCCTTTGCTCAAGGACGAGTGGTGCACAAAATTGTGATCTCTTATAATGGCATTCAACTTGGTGTGCGCATTTACTAACTCAGCACTTTCTTCACAACCTCGCACAACTAACCAGCAAGTACACTAGGTCGTCCAAGTAATAAACCTTACATGAGTAAGGGTCGATCCCACATAGATTGTTAGTATGAAGCAAGCTATGGTCATCTTGTAAATCTCAGTCAGGTGGATAATAAATGGGTATGGAGTTTTCGAATAATAATAATAAATAAACTGAAAATAAAGATAGAAATACTTATGTAAATCATTGGTGGGAATTCAGATAGGCGTATGAAGATGTTGTGCTCCTTCTGAATCTCTGCTTTCCTACTGCCTTCATCCAATCCTTCTTACTCCTTTCCATGGCAAGCTGTATGTAGGGCATCACCATTGTCAATGGCAACATCCCATCCTCTCAGTGAAAAAGGTCCAAATGCTCTGTCACGGCACGGCTAATCATCTGTCGGTTCTCGATTATGTTGGAATAGAATCCCTTGATTCTTTTGCATTTGTCATCATGCCCAACAATCACGAGTTTGAAGCTCGTCACAGTCATTCAATCCTGGAATCCTACTCGGAATACCACAGACAAGGTTTAGACTTTCCAAATTCTCATGAATGCCGCCATCAATTCTAGCTTATACCACAAAGACTCTGATCTCACGGAATGGAAGGCTCGGTTGTCAGGCAAGAGCAACCATGCGTCGTGCATTAGGAATCCAAGAGATACACACTCTAGCTTTCGCTTGTAGAACGGAAGTGGTTATCAGGCACGCGTTCATAGGGACGGATGATGATGAGTGTC
This sequence comes from Arachis hypogaea, assembly GCF_003086295.3. NCBI lineage: Eukaryota > Viridiplantae > Streptophyta > Magnoliopsida > Fabales > Fabaceae > Arachis > Arachis hypogaea. The sequence goes on from NC_092040.1 coordinate 62,816,381, forward strand.
ACGGATCATCACATCCATCAGATTAAAGTACGAGTAGTATCTTAGAACAGAAATAAGATTGAATTTGAATAAAAGATATTAGTAATTGCATTAAAACTCGAGGTACAACAGAGCTCCACACCCTTAATCTATGGTGAGTAGAAACTCCACTGTTGAATACATAAGTGATGAAGGTTCAGGCATGGCCGAATGGCTAGCCCCCAAAACATGATCTATAGTCTCCTAAGATGAATAATGTAATAAAACCGAGACCAAAGATGTAAAGTAGTCAAAAAGACGACTAATACAATAGTAAAATGTCCTATTTATAGTAGACTAGTTACTAGGGTTTATAGAAGTAAGTAATTGATGCAGAAATCCACTTCCAGTGCCCACTTGGTGTGTGCTTGGGCTGAGCTTGAACTTTACACGTGTAGAGGCTTCTTTTGGAGTTGAACGCCAAGTTGTAACGTGTTTTTGGCGTTCAACTCTGGTTCGTGACGTGTTTCTGGCGTTTGACTCAAGAATGCAGCATAGAACTGGCGTTAAGCGCCAGTTTGCGTCATCTAATCCCAAATAAAGTATGGACGATTATATATTGCTGGAAAGCTCTGGATGTCTACTTTCCAACGCCGTTAAGAGCGCTCCATTTAAAGTTCTATATCTCCAGAATATCTATTTCGAGTGCAAGGAGGTTAGAATCCAACAGCATCAGCAGTCCTTTATTAGCCTTTTATCAGAGTTTTGCTCAGGTCCCTCAATTTCAGCCAGAAAATACCTGAAATCACAGAAAAACACACAAACTCATAGCAAAGTCCAGAAATGTGAATTTAGCATAAAAACTAATGAAAACATCCCTAAAATTAGCTAGATTATACTAAAAACTATCTAAAAACAATGCCAAAAAGCGTATAAATTATCCGCTCATCACAACACCAAACTTAAATTGTTGCTTGTCCCCAAGCAACTGATAATCAAATAGGATAAAAAGAAGATAATATACTATAAATCCCAAAATATCACTGAATATTAGTTCTACTTAGATGAGCGGGACTTGTAGCTTTTTGTTTCTGAACAGTTTTGGCATCTCACTTTTTCCTTTGAAGTTTTAGAATGATTGGCATCTAAAGGAACTTAGAATTTCAGATAGTGTTATTGATTCTCTTAGTTAAGTATGTTGATTCTTGAACGCAGCTACTTTTCTGAGTCTTGGTCGTGGCCCTAAGCACTTTGTTTTCCAGTATTACCACCAGATACATAAATGCTACAGACACATAGCTGGGTGATCCTTTTCAGATTGTGACTCAGCTTTGCTATAGTCCCCAGTTAGAGGTATCCAGAGTTCTTAAGCACACTCTTTTAGCTTTGGATCATGACTTTAACCACTCAGTCTCAAGTTTTTTCACTTGGACCTGCATGCCACAAGCACATGGTTAGGGACAGCTTGAATTAGTCGCCTAGGCCTGGATTTATTTCCTTGGGCCCTCCTATCTATTGATGCTCAAAGCCTTGGATCCCTTTTACGCTTGCCTTTTGGTTTTAAGGGCTATTGGCTTTTTCTGCTTGCTTTTTCTTTTTCTTTTCGCCATTTTTTTTCGCAAGCTTTTGCTTTTTCACTACTTTTTCTTGCTTTAAGAATCAATTTTCATGATTTTTCAAATTGTCAATAACATTCTCTTTGTTCATCATTCTTTCAAGAGCCAACAATTTTAACATTCATAGACAACAAGATCAAAATTATGCACTGTTCAAGCATTCATTCAGAAAACAAAAAGTATTGTCACCACATCAATATAATTAAACTAAATTCAAGGATAATTTTGAAATTCATGTACTTCTTGTTCTTTTGAATTAGAAACATTTTTCACTTAAGAGAGGTGAAGGATTTATGGAATTATTCATAGCCTTAAGACATAGTTACTCAATACTAATGATCATGAGGTAGAGACACAAAACATAAACACATACACAGCATAAAAACCGAAAAATAGAAAAAATAAGAACAAGGAATGAGTCCACCTTAGTGATGGTGGCGCTTTCTTCTTGAAGAACCAATGATGTCCTTGAGTTCTTCTATGTCTCTTCATTGCCTTTGTTGCTCCTCCCTCATTGCTCTTTGATCTTCTCTAATTTCATGGAGAATGATGGAGTGCTCTTGATGTTCCACCCTTAATTGATCCATATTGTAACTCAAGTCTTCTAAGAGGTGTTGAGTTGTTCCCAATAGTTGTTGGGAGGAAAGTGCATCCCTTGAGGCATCTCCGGGATTTCTTGGTGATGAGCTTCCTCATGCGTCTCTTGGGTTCCATGAGTGGGCTCTCTTGTTTGCTCAATCCTTTTCTTAGTGATGGGCTTGTCCTCCTCAATGGGGATGTCTCCTTCTATGATAACTTCGGCTAAGTAACATAGATGGCAAATAAGATGTTGAAAAGCTAGCCTTGCCAAGGTAGAGGGCTTTTCGGCTATTTTGTAGAATTCAAGGGAGATGACTTCATGAACTTCTACTTCCTCTCCAATCATTATGCTATAAATCATGATGGCCCGATCCATAGTAACTTCAGATCGGTTGCTAGTGGGGATGATGGAGCGTTGAATGAACTCCAACCATCCTCTAGCCACAGGCTTGAGGTCCAGTCTTTTTAATTGAACCGGCTTCCCTTTGGAGTCTTTTTTCCATTGAGCTCCTTCCACACATATGTCCATAAGGACTTGGTCCAACCTTTAATTAAAGTTGACCCTTCTAGTGTAGGGGCATGCATTTTCTTGCATTGTAGGCAAGTTGAACGCCAACCTCACATTTTCTGGACTAAAATCTAAGTATTTCCCCCTAACCATTGTAAGATAATTCTTCGGATTCGGGTTCATACTTTGGTCATGGTTCCTAGTGATCCATGCATTGGCATAGAACTCTTGAACCATTAAGATTCTGACTTGTTGAATGGGGTTGGTCAGAACTCCCCAACCTCTTCTTTGGATTTCATGTCGGATCTCCGGATACTCATTTTTCTTGAGCTTGAAAGGGACCTCAGGGATCACCTTTTTCTTGGCCACAATATCATAGAAGTGGTCTTGATGGGCTTTGGAGATGAATCTCTCCATCTCCCATGACTCGGAGGTGGAAGCTTTTGTCTTCCCTTTCCCTTTTCTATAGTTTTCTCCGGTCTTAGGTGCCATAGGTGGTTATAGAAAAACAAAAAGCTATACTTTTACCACACCAAACTTAGAATATTGCTTGCCCTCAAGCAAAAGAAGAAAGAAAAGAAGAAGAGGAAGAGAAAATATGGAGGAGAGTGGGGGGGAGGTGTATTCGGCCAAGGTGTAGAAGAGGAGGTTGGGTTGTGTGAAAAATGAAGAAGGATTGAGGGGTTTATATAGTGAGGGGAGAGGGGGTAGGTTCGGCTATTTAGGGTGGGTTTGGGTGGGAAAGAAATTTTGAATTTTGAAGGTATGTGGGGTTTATGGGAAAGAGTGGATGGATATGAGTGGTGAAGGGGGTAATTAGAAAGAGAGATTGAGGTGATTGGTGAAGGGTTTTTGGGGAAGAGTGTTTATGGGGAAGAGAGTTTATGGGGAAGAGAGGATGACTGTGAAGAAGAGGAGAGAAGGTGAGTTGAGGTAGGTGGGGATCCTGTGGGGTCCACAGATCCTGAGATGATCCTGTGGGATCCACAGATCCTGAGGTGTCAAGGATTTACATCCCTGCACCAATTAGGCATGTAAAGCGCCTTTGCATACAATTTTGGCATTTAAACGCCGAAGTGAAGCTTATGTTGGGCGTTCAACGCCCAATTGCAGCATGTTTTTGGTGTTTTACGCCAGTTCCATGCTTGTTTCTGGTGTTCAGCGCCAGCTCTCCTCAGGGTATATTCCTGGCGTTCAAACGCCAGGATGCTGCTTGTTTCTGGCATTCAACGCCAGATCCATACTCTATTATGGCGTTGAACGCCAGCCAGATGCTCCTTATTGGTGTTTGAACGCCAGTAAGTCTTTCCTCCAGGGTGTGATTTTTCTTCTGCTATTTTTTATTCTGTTTTTAATTTTAGTATTTTTTTTCGTGACTCCACATGATCATGAACCTAATAAAACATTAAAGAACAATAAAAGAAAAATAAAATTAGATAAATAAAAATTGGGTTGCTTCCCAATAAGCGCTTCTTTAATGTCACTAGCTTGACAGTGGGCTCTCATGGAGCCTCACAGGTGATCAGGTCAATGTTGTAGAGTCCCAACACCAAACTTAGAGTTTGGATGTGGGGATTCAACACCAAACTTAAAGTTTGGCTGTGACCTCTCAACACCAAACTTAGAGTTTGATTGTGGGGGCTTTGTTTGACTCTGTACTGAGAGAAGCTTTTCATGCTTAATCTCCATTGTTAAAGAAGAAGATCCTTGAGCCTTAAACACAAGGTAGTCCCCATTCAATTGAAGGACTAATTCTCCTCTGTTAACATCTATCACAGCTCCTGCTGTGGCTAGGAAAGTTCTTCCAAGGATGATGCATTCATCCTCCTCCTTCATAGTGTCTAAGATTATGAAATCAACAGGGATGTAAAGGCCTTCAACCTTTACCAACACATCCTCTACCAATCCATATGCTTGTCTTACTGACTTGTCTGCCATTTCTAATGAAAATATGGCAGGCTGTACCTTAATGATCCCCAGCTTCTCCATTACAAAGAGTGGCATAAGATTTATGCCTGACCCTAGGTCACACAGAGCTTTTTCAAAGATCATGGTGCCTATGGTGCAGTGTATTATGAATTTACCAAAATCTTGTTTCTTTTGAGGTAAAGTTTGCTGAACCCAAGTATCTAGTTCACCAATGAGCAAGGAAGGTTCACCTTCTCAAGTCTCATTACCAAACAACTTGGCATTCAGCTTCATGATAGCTCCTAGATATTGAGCAATTCGCTCTCCAGTTACATCTTCATCCTCTTCAGAGGAAGAATAGTCTTCAGAGCTCATGAATGGCAGAAGGAGGTTTAATGGAATCTCTATGGTCTCTATATGAGCCTCATCTTCCTTTAGGTCTTCAATAGGGGACTCCTTCTTGCCTAAGAGACGTCCCATGAGGTCTTCCTCATTGGGATTCATGTCCTCTCCTTCCTCCCTAGGTTCGGCCATTTTGATTATGTCAATGGCCTTGCACTCTCTTTTTGGATTCTCTTCAGTATTACTTGGGAGAGTACTAGGAGGAGTTTCAGTTACTTTCTTACTCAGCTGGCCCACTTATGCCTCCAAATTTCTGATGGAGGATCTTGTCTTACTCATGAAACTTAAAGTGGCCTTAGACAGATCAAAGACTAAATTTGCTAAGTTAGAGGTACTCTGCTCAGAATTCTCTGTCTGTTGCTGAGAAGATGATGGATAAGGCTTGATATTGCTGAGCCTATTTCTTCCACCATTATTAAAGCCATGTTGGGGCTTTTGTTGATCCTTCCATGAGAAATTTGGATGATTTCTCCATGATGAATTATAGGTGTTTCCATAAGGTTCACCTATGTAATTTACCTCTGCCATTGCAGGATTCTCAGGATCATAAGCTTCTACTTCAGAAGATGTCTCTTTAATACTGTTGGATGCATTTTGCCATCCATTCAGACTTTGAGAAATCATGTTGACTTGCTGAGTCAACATTTTGTTCTGAGCCAATATGGCATTCAGAGCATCAATTTCAAGAACTCTCTTCCTTTGAGGCATCCCATTATTCACGGAATTCCTCTCAGAAGTGTACATGAACTAGTTATTTGCAACTATGTCAATAAGTTCTTGAGCTTCTGCAGGCATTTTCTTTAGGTGAATGGATCCACCTGCAGAATGGTCCAGTAACATCTTAGAGAACTCAGATAGACCATAATAGAATATATCTATCATGGTCCATTATGAAAACATGTCAGAAGGACATCTTTTGGTCATCTGCTTGTATCTTTTCCAAGCTTCATAGAGGGATTCACCATCTTTTTGTTTGAAGGTCTGAACATCCACTCTAAGCTTGCTCAGCTTTTGAGGAGGAAAGAAATTAGCTAAGAAGGCCGTGACCAACTTATCCCAAGAGTCCAGGCTATCTTTAGGTTGAGAGTCCAACCATGTTCTAGCTCTGTCTCTTATAGTAAAAGGGAAAAGCATGAGCCTGTAGACTTCAGGATATACTCCATTAGTCTTAACAGTCTCACAGATTTGCAAGAACTTAGTCAAGAACTAGTAGGGATCTTCTGATGGAAGTCCATGAAACTTGCAGTTCTGTTGCATTAGAGCAACTAATTGAGGTTTCAGCTCAAAATTGTTTGCTCCAATGACAGGAATTGAGATGCTTCTTCCATCAAACTTGGACGTAGGTGCAGCATAATCACCAAGCATCCTTCTTACATTATTGTTGTTGGGTTCGGCAGCCATCTCCTTTTCTTGTTCGAAAATTTCAGCAAGGTTATCTCTGGATTGTTGTAATTTAGCTTCTCTTAGTTTCCTCTTCAGAGTCCTTTCAGGTTCTGGATCAGCTTCAACAAGAATGCCTTTTTCTTTATTCCTGCTCATATGAGAAAGAAGAGAACAGAAAAGGAAGAGGAATCCTCTATGTCACAGTATAGAGATTCCTTTATGTTAATAGAAGAAGAAGGGAATAAAGAAAGGAGAATCCAAACACAAGGGTGAGTATAGGGGCAGAGATTTGAGATGAAGAGAAGTGTTAGTAAATGAATAAATAAATAGAATAAGATGAGAGATAGAAGTTTTCGAAAATAATTTTGAAAAGGAGTTAATGATTTTTGAAAATTAAGATAAGAAATAAAATTAAAATTAAAATTTAAAACAATTAATTAATTAAAAAGAATTTTTGAAAATGAGGGAGGTATTTTCGAAAATTAGAGAGAGAAAAGTTGTTAGGTGGTTTTGAAAAAGATAAGAAATAAACAAAAAGTCAAATAGTTAGTTGAAAAAGATTTGAAAGTCAATTTTGAAAAGATAAGAAGATAAGAAGATATTTGAAATCAAATTTTTGAAAAAAAAAAGATAAAATTTTGAAAAAGATATGATAAAAATATAGGATTAAAAAGATATGGTTGGAAAAGGTTTAATTTTTAAAATTAAAATTAATTACTTGACTAACAAGAAACTAAAAGATATGATTCTAGAATTTAAAGATTGAACCTTTCTTAACAAGAAAGTAACAAACTTCAAATTTTTGAATCAATCTTATTAATCGTTAGCATAATTTTCGAAAATAAAGATAAAACTAAGAAAAAGATTTTTGAAAAAGATTTTAAAGGATTTTCGTAAATTAATAAGAAAAAATGAAAAAGATTTAATTTTTGAAAAAGTTTTGAAAAGATAAGATTTTAAAAATTTGAAAATTTGACTTGACTTACAAGAAACAATTAATTTAAAATTTTTTTTTGACTAAGTCAACCCAAATTTTCGAAATTTTGAGAGAAAAAAAAAGGAAAAGATATATTTTTTATTTTTCAATTTTTTAATTATGAGAGAGAAAAACATAAAAAATGACTCACAACATGAAAATTATGAATCAAAACACATGATGCATGCAAGAACACTATGAATGTGAAGATGAACACCAAGAACACTTTGAAGATCATGATGAAGATGAAGAACATATTTTTGAAAAATTTTTTATGCAAAGAAAACATGCAAGACACCAAACGTAGAAATTTGCAATGCTTAGACACTATGAATGCAAAAATGCACATGAAAAACATCAAAAGATACAAAACAATAAAACATCAAGATCAAACAAGAAGATTTACCAAGAACAACTTGAAGATCATGAAGAACACATGCATGGATTTTCGAAAAATGCATAAATTTTTAGAAAAATGCAATTGACACCAAACTTAAAAGTTAACTCAAGACTCAAACAAGAAACACAAAATATTTTTTATTTTTATGATTTTATTATTTTTTGTATTTTATTTTATATTTTTTTCGAAAAACATATAGGAAAAAGAAAATAAGAAATTCAAAATTTTTTTTAAGAAGAATTCCAAGAATCTTTCAATGTTAGCCTAAAGCTCCAATCCAAGGGATGAACATGGCTTAATAGCCAGCCAGCTTTAGGATATAAATCAGACATACAACAACTGATATTCCAATTAACTTGCCTCTATGCTGATGGTTTGAAGCCTCAATCCAAAAGAATTTTGGATATGGCTTTACAGCCAGCCAGGCTTCAACAATTTACCATGAAACTCTAGAATTCATTCTTTAAAAATTTAGAAAATTTTCGAAAACAAAAGGAAAAATTTTTGAAAATTTTTTTGAAAATAAAATAAAAAGAAAATTACCTAATCTGAGCAAGTAATAAACTGTTCCGAGGGTTACCTGAAACTATCGGTCGATCCCGGATGAAATCTTCTTGTGCTGGTCAGAGCCGACGTGTCCGGCAGATGTATAACAGCCAGAATTGGTGTGTCCAACTTGTGGAGCTGAGAATGCTGCTGACCCCTTGTCACCGAGGGGTGGGGGTACCTGCAAGGGACTCCGATGCTTAAGTTAGCAAGGGTATTAAACAGGTATTGAGTAGAATCAGAGTATGAGTTATACTTGGGTGCTCTAGTGCATTTATAATGGCATAGAGTAACCTTCTTAGATAAGGTAAGTTAGTTATCTTATCTTATCTTATCTTATCTTTTGGGTGAGGTCAGCTTATCTTCAAGGGAACCTCCCTTCTCTCCGTAGGCTTGGGCTGCCTTAGGATTTGGGGCGTGCTCCCCTATTTGGGCCCTTCTTTGGGCTTTCCTGTGACTTGGCCGAGCTCTTTTAAGGAGAGGTCGGATTGTCCTGACCTGAAGAGGTCGGTCGCTTTGTCTGTCGAACATCCCGGGTCGGACAACTCGACCCAAGGTATGAACTGTGCCCCTGCTTGAGCTCGGGCTTTTTGTTGAGGTCGAGTCCTGGACTTCAGTCCTTCTTTGGTGAAGCGGAACTCAAGCATTTTGTCGATTCCTTTGTAGCAGCTTTTGAAGGTAGAACGTTTCCTCTGCAAGTGCGCGCTTTTATATCAGCGCTTTTTTTGGGAACGTGCGAAGGTTTTACTCTTAGCATTAATTACCCGTTTCTTTTTGTTTTTAATTTTGAAAACATAGAAACGGTTTTTCTTCTTTTGCTTTCTTTGTAACTTCTTCGCAACTTCTTTCACTGCTCTCTACGCTCTCTGTCTTTCGCTTGTGCTTCTGCTTCCTTGAGTTGCGCTTCGCTTGGCGATTTTTGGGGCAACTTTCATTTCTGCTCCTCCGTTTTTCTTTCTCGAAGCTTCTTTCGTCTCCAGGTTAGTCCCATTTCGTGCATTTTCTTTGTTTTTGGCTTTGTGATAAGGTTTTGATTTTGATCCTCCCTTTTTGAGAAAGTTTGGATCTTTCTGTTTCCATTGTGCCCTAGATTTATTGAAATGTGCTTTCTGGGAGTTTCTCCATCTTCTGCATGATCCTTTTTGCTTTTGCTTGATGCTATTAGGGCTTTGCATGTTCTTTGTTATTTCTGTTCTGATATTGCTGTTCGCGTCTGTTCCTCGTTTTATCTGAAGGTTGCTTTTGTCTGCTCTTGAAAAAGGTTACATCTTTAATGGTCTCTGCTTGGCGTGCTTGATGTTTGGGGATGGTTTTTCCTGGTTTAGACTGTAAGGCAATATTTTTTATGACTTTTTTACTTTGATGAAAATGCTTGCTATTTGAAGCCTTCTTTTCTTGCTTTGAGAGGTGCTGGGATGCGAGAAGGAGATTTTTCCTAGAAACCTTGCTTTATTATTGCCTCCAAAGGATGCCCCAGGACTTTGGTTTGAGTCTTGGGGTTTTCCTTTTCTGTTGTTCTCCTGTATCGTGTTGAGTTGTTTTCTCCCTTGTTTGAGATGTTTGTAGTAACCCCATCTTCTTTTCTTACTTGTAGGATTAGTTGGCCTCATGTCTTCTCATAATAACATTGTAGAGATGTCTTCCAGGGTTCCCGAGGGGATGTCCGATTGGCTGGACTCCCTTGTTTTGTTGTGTGTTTCTATTGTGGATGCTGAATTTTGCACAGAGCTGAGGAGGCACCATAAGATTTATGGTAACAGTGCCCGTGAGGAGGATTACGATCTTGTTGCCCCTGATTCTGATGAGAGAGTTTGTTTTCCGACTTCCATTGAGAGGGAGCGTCCCTTCTTCTATGCCTATGAATACTTCTTCAGTCAGTTGAACGTTACTTTTCCTTTTACTGCTTTTGAGACCGACCTGTTGTGGTCGTGTAATATTGTCCCATCCCAGCTTCACCCAAATTCCTGGGGTTTTATTAAAATTTTTCATCTCCTCTGCCGAGAATTATATGTAACACCCTCTCAGACTCTTTTTCTTTATTTGTTTGTTTCTGCCAAGCCTGGCGGTTCTTCAAAAAAGAAAGCTTCCTGGGTTTCTTTCAGGTCCGCCCAGGGTCATAAAGTTTTTGCTATGTATGATGAGTCCTTTAAGGTCTTCAAGAATTACTTCTTTAAGGTTCGTGCTGTTGAGGGGGCCCGCCCCTTTTTTCTTGATGAAAATGATGAGCCTTCTTTCCCTCTAGAGTGGCAAAGGGATGTGAGAGTGTCTCGCTATACCTGGGAGATGCTTGATGATGTTGAGCATGCCTTTGTTGTTATTCTTGAAGATCTATGGGGGGCACCGCCCCATCTTGATACAAAAAGGTTTTTGAATGACCCGTCCTTGGTTCGGGCCGTTTTCGGTACTTGTCTGACTTGTTTTTACACTTGTTTCTTAATTTTTTCTTCCTCTTATTGTGACTGTAACTCTTTGCTATGGCTGATTCTGTATTTACAGAGATGTCAAAGAACAATGACTCCATGAAGGCCTTTAAAAGGGCAAAGAAGGCAACTGCTGCTCTAAACATCTTGGCTAAAGTGGCCGGAGAGGGATCTTCTCAGGTTCCAGTGAAGCCTCCTGTGTCGAGTTCTCCCGGGCCGAGGAAAGCAATTCCTACTCCTCGGTTTCGTCAGGTCGATCCTCCACAGACTTCTGCCATTGCTTCTAGTGCTCCTCCTTTAAAAAAGCAAAAAACATCCGAGCCCTTTAACCTAGATGCCCTGGATTTTGATGCTATTGAGTTTGTTTGACCAGCAAATTGCCCCCTATGGTGGGCTCTCCATGGACGACGTGTCTCTTCTTCAGCATTTGGATTTTATCACCAAAAGTAGTGTGAAAATGGCACATATGGGTGCGGCTATTTTCCGAACAGTTCAGAGGATCCCGATTCATGCCACAAAATCCTTCATGGAAGAGGCCAAATCAGAATTTGATCAGATCAAGGGTCTGAAGGAGGAGTTGGAGGTGAAGTTGGCGAAGGTAGAGAAGGAACTGGAGGGTGAGAAGGCCAACTCTATTGCCTTGGCTGCTTCTTTGAAGTTGGCTGAGGACATGGCACTGAAGCACAAGGATAGCTATGTCTCAGCTTATAGGGAGTTGATGCATCTCTGGGATGATTTGGAAACTGCTCGGGTTAATTATGTCGAGCTTCAGGGTCACCTTGTGGGCAGCGTAACTGCCGCCTCTGAGAACCTGATGGAGCAGTTCCGGATTATTGCTCCTGAAAAATAAAATGATTTCTTTTGCTCTTGGGGTTGGCTTCAAGCGGCCTGTTGAGTCTTTGTTTTATGGTAACTGCGATATGCTTGCTTGCAGCTTTCTTTAGCATTTTCCTGGAATTTTCAGAGTTGTTTTTTTTTTTTTATATCCATCCTCTTTTGATTGCTTTTGTGGCGAGGTCGAGGTCTATCGGGTCGAGTTATCTCCCCTCTGTTGGTTGATCTTCTCAATTGATCTTTTTCGAGCAACCCCTTGTGATTACTTTTTATGACTTTTTGTAGCTTTAGTCCGACTTCTTCATGTTGGTTCCTGTTTCGTTACTAGGTGATCTTTTTTCTTAGATCTTGTTCAGATCTCTTTTGAGGTTTTACTTTTGTAACTTTATCTCTCCAGGTCGACTTTGTCACATCGGGCTCTGTCAAGTTATTCGATAATCCTCTTTCTTGGACTTTGTTCAGGTCTCTTTTAGGGATTATCTTGTTTTGTAGGAGACCGACTTCGTTAGTTCGATCTCTTCTAAGTTGTTTTTTTAATCCTCTTTCTTAGACCTTTGTTAGGTCTCTTTCAGGGATTACTTTTACTACTTGTCTTGTAGGAGACCGACTTCGTTAGGTCGATCTCTTCTAAGTTGTTTTTGTAATCCTCTTTCTTGGACCCTTGTTAGGTCTCTTTCAGGGATTACTTTTACAACTTGTCTTGTAGGAGACCGACTTCATTAGGTCGATCTCTTCTAAGTTGTTTTTGTAATCCTCTTTTTTGGACCCTTGTTAGGTCTCTTCCAGGGATTACTTTTACAACTTGTCTTGTAGGAGACCAACTTCGTTAGGTCGATCTCTTCTAAGTTGTTTTTGTAATCCTCTTTCTTGGACCCTTGTTAGGTCTCTTTCAGGGATTACTTTTACAACTTGTCTTGTAGGATACCGACTTCGTTAAGTCGATCTCTTCTAAGATATAGCAATTCCTCTTTAATAGGGTTGGCCAGACCTCTTTCCAGGGATTTGCTGATAACTTGGGTTGACTTGGTCCGACTTTTTAGTGTCGTCCAGCCTTTTTAAGTTATTATATAGCAATCCATAAGACATCGTCAGGTTCTTTTTGGGATCACTTTCGATAACTTCTTGCATTATTTCTGGGTTCATCTTTGCCGATTTGTAGATGGTAATTTTTGTCCCGATTTGATCGTCCTTTAGGTGAATTGCGTTTTCACCTTTGTCGGTCGATCATTCTTATCAAGATCGTACAGTGAATCTATTCTTCACTTTCTGTCGATCCATTGCTTTATAATCGGACGATGAATGCTTCAGATTAATGTGTCTTGGGAATTTGTAGAATATCTGAAATGTATTTTATTCAAAGAAAGTGCAAATATATACATGCGGGAGTTTTTCGTACCCTTAAGTCGGATTAAATCTCAATCTTGACGCCTCATTAAAAAACCTTTTTAGGAAAAAGAGTGCATCTTGTGATGAGATCTTTTACCTGTCCAAGCTATAGTACCTTCTTAGGTTACAGGCGTCCTATGATCTAGGGAGTTCTCGTCCCTCAAGTTCGGACAGTCTGTAGTAGCCTTTCCCAAGTACTTCTGTGACTCGGTAGGGTCCTTTCCAGTTGGCTGCCAGCTTTCCTTCTCTGGGTCGAGTTGTTCCAATATCATTTCGGATTAAGATGAGTTCACTCTCAGCAAAACCTCTTGGCACTACCTTTTGATTATACCTGGAAGCCATTCGCTGCTTTAGTGCTTCTTCTCTGATCCGAGCTCTTTCTTGGATTTCCGGAAGTAGGTCGAGCTCTTCTCTTTGAAGTTGAGAGTTGGTTTGTTCATTGTAGTATACTACTCGGGGAGACCCTTCCTTGACTTCTATTGGAATCATTGCCTCCACTCCGTATGCTAATCAAAATGGTGATTCATTCGTAGTAGAATGGGGAGTTGTTCGATACGCCCATAGGACTTGTGGAAGTTCCTCGTCCCAAGCTCCCTTTGCTTCTTGCAGTTTCCATTTCAGCCCGGCCAATATGACTTTGTTGGCCGCTTCAGCTTGTCCATTGGCTTGGGGATGTTCGACGGACGTGAATTGGTGTTTTATATTCAAGTCGGCTACTAGTTTTCTAAAGCCTGCATCCGTGAATTGGGTGCCATTATCTGTGGTGATGGAGTATGGGACCCCGAACCTTGTAATGATGTCCGTATATAGGAATTTCCAACTTCTTTGAGCAGTGGCGTTGGTTAGGGGTTTTGCCTCGATCCATTTTGTGAAATAGTCTACCCCTACTATGAGGAACTTGACTTGTCCCGATCCCTGGGGAAAGGGTCCGAGAAGATCGAGTCCCCACTTTGCAAATGGCCAGGGTGAGGTCATGCTGATAAGCTTTTCCGGTGGGGCGATGTGAAGGTTGGCATGCTTCTAACATGGTGGACATGTCTTTACAAATTCAGTAGCTTCCTTTCGTAGAGTTGGCCAATAGAATCCCGCCCGGAGTACCTTTTTGGTGAGAGCTTGCGCTCTGAGATGATTACCACAAATGTCGCTGTGTACTTACTCCAAGTCTTCTTTTGTATTGGAGGTCGGTATGCATTTTAACAATGGTGCTGAGATCCCTCTTTTGTATAGGGTGTTGTTTATGATAGTGTAGTACTGTGCCTCCCTTTTTAACCTCTTTGCCTCCTTTTCATCTGTAGGGAGCGCTTCTGTTTTGAGGTAGTTAATTATGGGGGTCATCCATCCTTGATCCCGACCTGTTATGGCTAGGACTTTTTCTTCTTTCGATATTGACGGGTTCTGTAGTATTTCCTGGATGAGGTTTCTATTGTTACCCCCTGGTTTAGTGCTGGCTAGTTTTAAGAGTGCATCAGCTCGGGCATTTTGCTCGCGGGGTATGTGGTAGATCCTATATTCCCCGAGTTGTCCGAGCTGTTCCTTGGTTTTATCCAAATACTTTTTCATTGTAGGATCTTTGGCTTGGTAGTTCCCTGTTATTTGTGAGAAAACGACTTGTGAATCGCTATAGATGTTGAGTTTCCGAGCTCCAACTTCTCTAGCCAGCTTCAAACCAGCTAATAACGCTTCATATTCCGCCTGGTTGTTTGAGGCCGGGAATCTGAATTTGAGGGAAAGCTCAAGTTGGGTTCCTTGGTTGCTTTCGATTATCACACCTGCACCATTTGGTTGCTTTCGATTATCACACCTGCACTACTTCCGATTTTATTCGAGGAGCCGTCCACATATATATTCCAGTCTATGGGGATCTCCGGGGTGTCTGTGAATTCTGCAATGAAGTCGGCTAGGTATTGTGATTTAATAGCTGTTCGCGCCTCGTATTGGAGGTCGAATTCGGACAACTAGATTGGCCATTGTAGGATTCTTCCTGCTAGATCTGTTTTCTACAATATCCCCTTTATGGGCTGGTTGGTCCGAACCTTAATGGTATGCGCCTGGAAGTACGGGCGAAGTCGTCGGGATGTGAGTATGAGGGCGTAGGCAAACGTCTCTATTTTTTGGTAGTTCAGCTCTGACCCCTGCAGTGCTTTGCTAATGAAGTAGACGGGTTGTTGCCTACCCTCATCTTCTCTAATTACTGTTGAGGCTATTGCCCGGCTTCCTACTGCGAGGTACAATATGAGTGGTTCTCCTTCTCGTGGTCGAGATAGGATAGGTGGCCGCCCCAAGAATTCTTTGAAGTCTCGGAAGGCTTGCTCACATTCCGTTGTCCACTCAAAGTTCTTTCCCTTCCTCAAAGTAGTGTAGAAAGGGAGGGATCTTATCGCTAACCCTGCTAGGAATCTGGACAAGGCCGCCAATCTCCCATTGAGTTATTGTACCTCTTTGACGTAGGTTGGGCTCTTCATGTTGAGTATGGCCTGGCATTTATCTGGATTTGCCTTGATTCCTCTTTGTGTGAGCATAAAGCCCAAGAACTTACCTGCTTCCACGACAAAGGTGCATTTAGCCGGCTTAAGTCGCATGCCATGCTTCCGTATGGTGTCGAATACTTGAACCAAGTCAGACAGTAATATTTCTTCACTTTGTGTCTTTATCAACATGTCATCCACGTAGACCTCCATGATTTTTCCGATGTTATCTGAGAAGACCTTATTCATTATCCTCTGATAAGTAGCTCCCGCGTTCTTAAGGCCGAAAGGCATTACGATGTAACAATAGTTTGCTTTGGGTGTTAGGAACGAGGTTTTTTCTTGATCCGGTGGATACATTGGGATCTGGTTGTACCCTGAGTATGCGTCTATAAACAAGAGATACTTATATCCGATGAGGCATCTACTAGAGCGTCGATGCTTGGGAGTGAATAAGGGTCTTTTGGGCAGGCTTTGTTGAGGTCGGTGTAGTCGGTGCACATTCGCCACTTCCCATTTGACTTTCTTACCAATACGACGTTTGCTAGCCATAGTGGGTACTTAACTTCTCTTATGAACCCTGCCTCTAGTAGTGCTTGCACCTATTCTACTATAGCCTGAGACCATTCTGGCCCGAGTTCTCTTCGTCTTTGTTGTACCGGCCGGGATCCTGGATAGACTACCAACTTGTGCCTCATCAGTTCGGGATCTATGCCTGGCATGTCGGCAGCTTTCCATGTGAAGAGATCAACAATATCTCGTAGGAACTGTATGAGTGATTCCTTTGCACCTCCTTTCAGGATCGTGCCAATATTAGTTGTCTTATCCGAGGTGTCTCCGATCTGAACTTTCTCTACTTCACGCTCGGGCTATGGACGGAGTTCTTCTCGCTTCTGAACTCCACCAGGTTCAATTGTATGGAACTCTCCTCCTTCACCTCTGAGGTTTAGACTTTCGTTATAACAGCGACGCGCCATCTTTTGATCTGCTTTTATTGTAGCTATCCCTTCTTACGGCTAGTTGACACTATTGCGCCGAGTTGGTTTAACGTTGTCCGACCTATTAAGGCGTTGTAGGCTGATCTTACGTCAACCACGATGTAGTCTATCTTGAGTGTTCTGGATTGGTTCCCCTTTCCAAAGGTTGTATGTAGCGATACATATCCCAGTGGTTGTATTGGGGTATCCCCAAGTCCGAACAGGCTGTTCGGGTATGCTCTTAGCTCTTTTTCTTCTAAGCCGAGTTTGTCGAAGGCAGTTGTGAATAAGATGTCGGCGGAGCTTCCTTGGTCAATTAATGTATGGTGGGTTGGCATTTGCCAGTGTTCATACCCTGACCGAGCTCCTCCAACTTGGTGAAATCCATGAAAGGTCCGACCTCGTCCCAAGGCCCACACCTGAGGTCGGACCTCGGATAGCAAAAGCTAAAGAAGGCCCATCAAAAGGAACGCAGCCCAAAACCTAAAGGCCGAAAAGGCCTAGGAAAGGCGGTTCCACAAAGATAGAGATAAAACTCCCAAAAGATAAGATAAGATAAGAATATCTTATCCAGGGAAGATCACGGCCAACTATTATAAATACACTGGAGCACCCAGGTATAACTCATACTCTAATTCTACTCAATATCTGCTTGGACCCATGCTAACTTAAGCATCGGAGTGTCATTGCAGGTATAACCACCAACCACTCCACATATCAAGCTCGGGTCCCTGACCCCCACCTCGGGCCTCACCAAGACGTCCGAGCTACTCGTTTCAGGTAACCCTCGGAACATTGGCGCCGTTGCCGGGGACCTGGAAGTCATCCCTTTACCATGGCGGACGACCCTCTTGACAATGACCACGCTGCATCAGAGCAAGAGGATGAAGTTGACACCGGAGAACGACCGGACAGCCCTCTATCACCGCGCACTCCAGGAGGAAACAAACAGAATCGCCCAAAGACATCACTCCAAAACAAAGATCCACAAAATCCCGAAAAAGAAAAGAGCTCGGAAATTCTAGAAGCAGTTCGGGCACAACAAAACCGACTGAAACAACTCGAAGAGGATATAAAGAAGCAAAAGGAAACTGAACAAGAGCTGAGAAGAGAGGCTCGAAAGCGCAAAGAACTAGAAGAAAAACTACGGAAAATAGAGGCCAATCTGAAAGACCAGACAGAACGCGGCACCACCCCGAATGCAACCATGATCCCTTCACGCAAGAGATCATGAAGGAGAAGGTACCACGAAACTTCAAGCCACCCGATATGGATCTCTACGACGGCACCACCGATCCAAGTCACCACCTCAGCAACTTCAGAAGCAGAATGTACCTAGTCGACGCCTCCGATGCGATTCGATGCAAAGCCTTCCCCACCACTCTCACCAAGTCGGCCATGAAGTGGTTCGACAACCTGCCACCAAGATCAATCACCAGCTTCGAAGACCTAACCAAAAAATTCCTGACAAGGTTCTCTATTCAAAAGGACAAAACGAAACATGCCCCCAGTCTACTCGGAATCAAACAAGGTAACCAAGAAACTCTCCGAGAGTACATGGAGCGATTCAACAGAGCCTGCCTGGACATACAACACTTGCCGACTGAAGCAGCCATCATGGGACTAGCAAACGGCCTAAAGGAGGGACCATTTAGCCAATCCCTATCCAAACGATACCCGACCTCCCTATACGAGGTGCAGGAGCGAGCAGAAAAATATATCAACATGGAGGAAACCTCCCAGTTAAGAGACTCTTCTAGGAAGGAATCGACCTACCCACTCCGAGATCGAGATCGGGAACAGAGGAAGAAGGAAGAAACCAACTCGGACAAACCACGGAAGTACCACAGTTACACCCCCCTCCGAGTCTCCTTGGTAGACATCTACAGAGAAGTATGCCACACCGAAAAGATCCCACCACCTCGACCGCTAAAACACAAGAGAGCGGGGAGAGATCGGTCCGAATACTGTGAATATCACAAGCTCTATGGTCATTCTACTAACGACTGCCACGACCTAAAGAATGTTATAGAGAAGCTAGCCAGAGAAGGAAAACTCGACAGATATATAGCAGAGAAAGGAGAAGAGACCAAGAAGAGAAGGAGGGGAGATAATGAAGATCGGGCGGAACAAACCCCGCGAACCCCTGAAAGGCACGTTCACATGATAAATGGAGGTTTTGCAGGCGGAGGAACATCCAGATCCTCGCGAAAAAGACACCTCAAAGAAGTCTACCACGTCCGAGAAGACAATCCCCTGTCCGAACTACCTACTATCTCGTTTACCCGAGAAGATGCTCAAGGGATAATACCCGGGCACGACGATCCAATGGTAATCACCATTATCCTAGCAAACGCCAACTTACATCGGACCCTGATTGACCAGGGAAGCTCAGCAGATATCCTGTTCAAAACGGCCTTCGACAAACTCGGACTCGAAGAAAAAGAACTAAAGGCCTATCCCACCGACCTATTCGGGCTAGGAGATGCCCCGATCCATCCCTTAGGATACATCTCGCTACACACTACCTTCGGAAAAGGCGAGCAATCTAAAACATTGAGCATCGACTACATTATAGTCGACGTCACTTCAGCATACAATGCCCTCATTGGGCGACCAACCTTAAACAGACTGGCAGCTATAGTCTCGACCCCACACCTCTGTATGAAGTTCCCTACCGCAAAAGGAATCGCCACCCTAAAAGGCGACCAAAAACTGGCGCGGCGATGCTACAACGAAAGCCTGAGCTTAAAAGGAAAAGAGATCAACACAATAGAACTCGGGCGAGTTCAAGCCCGAGAAGATCTTCGGCCACAACCAGAGGGAGAAACCGAAAAAGTCCAGATCGGAAACACTTCTGAAAAAGTCACAAACATAGGAGCAAACCTCGAAGCAGGCCTAAAAGAGGAACTCATAACCCTCTTAAAAGAAAATTCCGATCTCTTCGCCTGGAAAGCCTCGGACATGCCGGGCATAAGCCCCGACCTGATGTGCCATAGGCTATCAGTGTACCCGGGATCCCGACCTGTCCAACAAAGACGCAGGAAGCTCGGGCCCGAACGCATGCAAGCAATAGAAGAACAAGTACAAGCGCTACTAGATGCAGGGTTCATTAGGGAAAGTAAAATATCCCCTATGGCTCGCCAACGTGGTCCTGGTAAAAAAGTCCAATGGAAAATGGAGGATGTGCGTCGATTACACGGATCTCAACAAAGCCTGCCCCAAAGACCCATATCCACTACCAAACATCGACGCCTTAGTAGACGCCGCCCCAGGCTATAGATACCTCTCCTTCATGGACGCATACTCGGGATACAATCAAATCCCGATGTACGGACCCGACCAAGAAAAGACCTCGTTCATAACCCCAAGGGCAAACTACTGCTACGTAGTAATGCCCTTCGGGTTGAAGAACGCAGGGGCAACCTACCAGAGGCTAATGAACAAAGTGTTCTCAGAGCACATCGGACTACAATTAGAGGTGTACGTCGACGACATGCTGGTAAAGACACAAGAAGATGGAAACTTGCTGACCGACCTCACCAGTGTCTTCGGCACCCTCAGAAAGCACAACATGAGACTTAACCCGGCAAAGTGCACCTTCGCCGCAGAAGCCGGAAAGTTCTTAGGCTTCATGCTGACTCAAAGGGGCATCGAAGCAAACCCGGACAAATGCCAAGCGATACTCAATATGAAGAGCCCGACGTGTGTCAAGGAAGTACAACAACTGAATGGAAGGCTGGCCGCCCTATCAAGATTCTTGGCAGGATCAGCGATAAAATCACTACCTCTATACTCACTCCTAAAGAAAGGGAAACCCTTCTCGTGGACCCCGGAGTGCGAAAAAGCCTTTCAAGAATTCAAGGAATTCCTCGGGCAGCCACCAATCCTAACCCGACCTTTAAAAGGGGAAGAGCTCGTACTATACCTCTCGGTCGGACATCGAGCAGTCGCTTCAGCATTAATACGAGAAAATGACCAAGGACAACACCCCATATACTTTGTAAGCAAGGCACTACAAGGGGCCGAATTAAACTATCAGAAAATAGAAAAATTCGCCTACGCCCTAGTGTTCACAGCTCGGAGGCTCCGTCCCTACTTTCAAGCCCACACCATCAAAGTCCGGACAAACCAACCCATGAGACACATCCTACAAAAAACAGACCTGGCAGGACGAATCCTACAATGGGCGGTGGAACTGTCCGAGTTCGACCTCCATTATGAAGCCCGAACTGCCATAAAATCTCAGTATCTAGCCGACTTCATCGCAGAATACACTGAGACCCCTGGAAACCCACTCTCGTGGAACCTATATGTCGACGGGTCCTCAAACAAAACAGGAAGCGGAGCCGGTGTTATACTCGAAAGCGACCAAGGAACGCGGATAGACCTATCCCTAAAATTCGAGTTCCAGGCTTCAAACAACCAAGCCGAGTACGAGGCCCTACTAGCAGGACTAAAGCTAGCCGAAGAGGTCGGAGCCCGGAAAATCACAATCTTCAGCGACTCTCAGGTCGTCACATCCCAAGTAAATGGAAGCTACCAGGCCAAAGACCCCACCATGAAAAAATACCTGGACCAAACACAGGCACAACTGTGCCACTTTTCAGAGATACAGATTCAGCACATACCTCGGAAAAAAAAAAATGCCCGGGCAGACGCCCTCTCGAAGCTCGCCAGCACCAAGCCCGGAGGCAACAACAGAAGTCTTCTCCAGGAAACCTTGCAATCCCCCTCCGTGCTAAGAAAGGAAGAAACGCTGAGCATATCCAACCAACAGCAAGGATGGATGACCCCCATACTCAACTACCTGAAGTCGGGAACTCTTCCCGCCGAAAGAAAGGAAGCCAAAAGACTCACGAAAGACGCCCAGAATTATACACTAATTCACGACGTATTATACAGAAGAGGATTCACAACTCCCCTCCTTCGGTGCGTCCCGACCTCAGAAACAAAGAACGTCCTCGAAGAAGTCCACGGAGGCATGTGTGGGAACCATCTCGGAGCTCGGGCATTGTCCAAAAAGGTAGTCCGAGCCGGGTTCTACTGGCCGACCTTGCAGAAAGACTCGACGGAATTCGTGAAAATATGCCCCCCTGCCAAAAACACGCCAATTTCCACAAGGCACCACCAGAAGATCTTATCAGCATCACCGCACCATGGCCCTTCGCAAGATGGGGACTTGACCTGCTCGGCCCGTTCCCCCAAGGACCGGGGCAAGTCAAATACCTCATAGTAGGGGTCGACTACGTCACAAAGCGGATCGAAGCTGAACCCTTAGCCACCATTACGGCTCAGAAAAGCCGCAAATTCCTATACAAAAACATTGTCACGAGGTTCGGAGTCCCCTACTCCATCACAACGGACAATGGAACACAGTTCACGGACACAAGCTTTCAGAACTTAGTAGCCGAACTAAAAATCAAACAGCAATTCACCTCAGTCGAGCACCTGATGCAAGTGCATATTTGCTTTATTAGTTAGTTAGTTTAGTTAGTTTTAGCTTAAATTCACTCATTTTCTCTAAATAAACAAGTCCTTTTATGAGTTTTGTTTCCATGCATGATGATATCAAGGAACATGTTAATTCTAGCCAAATTCATGCAAATGATTTAAGGAATGCATATATGAATGAGTATGAATGAATCTCATGAAATTTATTGCTTGAATTGGTAAGACTTTGAAGCTATTTCCCTTGTTGATGATAGGTGATGAAACAAGGAAGCATGGAAGCAAGAATGATGCAAGCTGGGCAAGAAGTTGGCGTTGCCAACTTGGATACAAAGGGGCGTTATTCTTGCCAACGCCAGGAAAATGAAGTCGGCGTTGCCAACTTGGATATAGTATGCGTTATTGAGGACAACGCCCACAACACAAGGCAAGCTTGGCCCTGGAGGCAACCAAGGAGCAAAGTTGGCGTTGCCAACTTGAGATCCACGTTGCCAACGCCACACACAAGCCACAAACAAGCAAGCTTGGCAACCCTGGAAGCAAAGTTGGCGTTGCCAACTCTAGAAGGGCGTTGCCAACGCCACACACAAGCAAGTTTAAGCCCTGGAGGAAGACAAGAAGTGAAGTTGGCGTTGCCAACTTGAGAGTGGCGTTGCCAACGCCCACACACAAGCAAATTTTGGCACCAAATCTTGGCGCACCAACCAGGTTGCCAAACGCCCAATGGCGCACCAACCAGGTTGCCAAACGCCCAATGGCGCACCAACCAGGTTGCCAAACGCCCAATGGCGCACCAACCAAGTTGCCAAACGCCCAATGGCGCACCAACCGCGTTGCAAACGCCCATCAGCCCACCATCCGCGTTGCCAACGCCAATCA
Organism: Arachis hypogaea; assembly: GCF_003086295.3. NCBI lineage: Eukaryota > Viridiplantae > Streptophyta > Magnoliopsida > Fabales > Fabaceae > Arachis > Arachis hypogaea. The sequence goes on from NC_092040.1 coordinate 62,839,069, forward strand.
AGGCATCATCCAAGTTGCTAACGCCAGGGAGAGGCACCATGCACGTTGCCAACGCCCAATGGCCTTGCCATGCACGTTGCCAACGCCAGGAAGCAAGCATGGAGCCTTGAGAAGGGCTCGAGCACGTTGCCAACGTGCTAAAGAGAAGGAGTTATTCACAACAACGCCAGGAAATTGTGGTGCACGTTGCTAACTTGAAATGTATGGGCGTTATTCACAACAACTCCAACAAGGCAGCCTGACCATGTCCTCTTCAATGGAAGATATCTTGAGCTACAGAAATCCAAATTGAGTGCTTCCAGTTGCGTTGGAAAGCTGACATTCAGAGCTTTCCAACCATATATAATAGTCTATGGTGAAGCACAAAATTGAAGCCAAACCAGAGTCATCTTTAGACCCTAAAAACAAGAACATGAAGTGAAATTCAAGGGAGCTAGAGATGAGCCTTGGATGTGGGATCGAGCACGTTGCCAACGTGCATAAAGGGGGCGTGTTTTGCAACAACGCCAGCCTCAAGCCCCTGCCTTGAGAGGCTAGGCACGAGCACGTTGCCAACTTGGGGTTTAAGGTGCGTTTTTGGCAACAACTTGGCAACAACTTGGCAGCTTGACCTTACCTTCTTTGAGGAACCATAACTTGAGCTAGGAAAGTCCAATTGAGGTGATTCCAGTGGCATTAGAAAATAGACATCAAGAGCTTTCCAATGATGTATAATAGTCCATATTAAGGCAGAAGGTTGACACTCAAATTCTGGGCTACATTTAGCATGAAAGTAGAGCCAAGAAGAGGAAAAGCAAGTTGTTTGCAACAACTTGGGCTAGCAACGCCCAAGTCTCAAACTCACTTCCAGGAAATTGGCATGCACGTTGCCAACGTGCACTAAAGCCTGAGTTATTGCCAATAACGCCCCTCAATGGGCCAGAATTGGTGCCAACTTGCTTTGCTTCCCCTGTTCATCACAAAGGCCAACAACTTCTTCAATTGAGCCAAGAATTCAACAAAGAGAAGCCCATATTGCTAAACCAATTCAAGATCTTTGAAAGAGTTTTAGGAGTAGTATAAATAGAAGAGATTGATGTACTTGTAGGGGACTTTTGGACTTTTACACTTTTACTTTACTTTTTACACTTAGTCATTTTTACACTTTTTAGCACTTGTATTTGGAAACTCTTTTGGTACTTCCGAGAGAAGACCCAGAGAGCTAATTTTGGTTCATCTTGGAACTTCTCTTCTTCATTTTCTTAATCTTCAAGCATTTACTTATTCTTCTTCATCTTTCTCTACACTTAGTTTAATTTTTGTTAATGGCATTTGTTGTTGAGATTGGAGCTATGATTCACTAAACCCCACTTTCATTAGGGGGAGGAGCTCTGTTGGTTGGAATGAATTGGTGAACCATCTTCTCTTTCTCAATTTTAGTGGTTGATCTAAAGAGGGAACTCTTGTTCTTCAAAGATTCAACCACCATCGAGAGAAGGGTTAATCTATATGAATTATGTGGTGAATTTGATGAATGAGCCACATAATTCAGTTTAGAGTTCAACCTTTCATGATTTCCTCAATCAATATACCTTGGTTAGTATGTGAGATGTAACTCTCCTTGGTTGAGATTTTGGACATTGTGTGGCTGGATTAAAATTGAGCTTCATCTCTTCTCATGAACAATTAGATCACGAGAGTGGCAATTGGCTATGTTGAGAGAGATTGAATCACCAAGAGATTGGGATTCAATCACCCATTTGCCATGGATCTATACCCATGATTGAGAAGGATTTGACCAACATCAATTCATGAACACTAGCATCTCTGATCCCTAATGATCCTCTCCATCATCAATTCTTATTTCTTTTACTTCTAGTTATTTGATTACCCATTTCCCAATCCCCTTCTACATTCTGTCTATTTACTGCTCTTGTTATTTACATTCTGTTCATTTACTTCTTGCCATTTACTCTTATGTTCTTTAAATTTCTGCAACCTTTAATTCCTTGCAATTTATCTTTGATGTCATTTAAGTTTCTTGCAATTTAAGTTTCAGTTATTTACTTCCATTTTATTTCTATATTCTTGTTCTTAATTGCCATTTAAATTCTTGTCATTATGTTCAAAAGTCACATTGCTCATAAAATCAAAAATCATGTTCGCTTGACTAAACTTACCATTTAACTAAAGTTGCTTAATCTACCAATCCTCGTGGGATCGACCTCACTCTTTGTGAGTCTTATTACTTGATACGACCCGGTATACTTGCCGGTAAATACGTGAATTCTTATTTTTACGTATCAGCACCCACAAGCCAATGGACAAGCAGAGGCTGCAAATAGAGTCATCTTGGCAGGGTTAAAACGAAGACTCCAAGAGGCCAAAGGGGCATGGGCCGAGGAGCTCCCCCAGGTACTATGGGCGTATCGGACAACCCCACACTCTACAACGGGAGAATCACCGTTCCGACTAGCTTACTGGATGGAGGCAATGATTCCTATCGAAATAGACGAAGGGTCACCCAGAGTCATCTTCTACAGCGAAGAAGGCAACCCACAGGCACAAAAGGAAGAACTCGACCTCCTCCCCGAGGTCCGAGAAAGAGCCCGAGTCCGAGAAGAAGCCTTAAAACGACGAACGGCCCTCAGATACAATCAGAAAGTAATAAAGCGAAGCTTCTCCATTCACGACCTGATTCTAATCCGAAATGACATCGGAACACAAAAGTCGGGAGAAGGAAAGCTAGCCGCAAATTGGAAAGGGCCCTACAAGGTAACAGAAGTCTTAGGGACAGGCTATTACAAAGTATCCGACCTAGAAGGCAATGAGCTGCCCAGGGCCTGGCACGCCTGTAATCTAAGGCGGTACTACAGCTAGAAAAACTTACCCGAGGTGTACTCTTTTTCCCTACAAGGGTTTTTTAATGAGACACCCGGTTAAGTAAGACATCCGACCTAGTCAAAAGGGTAAACACTCTGCAAATATTCTTTCTTTTTTAATACTAATCAAATTTCTCTATTTTCTTTTCCTTTTCCTCATGATGAAACGAATCCTAGAAAGTACCCCACCAAGGCGCATTAATTTATGCTCGGCAAAACGCAAAAAATCATTTGCCAAGAGACCACACAAGGTCGGAAAAGATGAAGCGACGAGGTTCAAATTAATGTGAGAAGTTATAAAGTAACTCTGAAAAGGCTCAAAAGGCCAAATAAAAAGAGATTACAAAAATAACTTAAAAGGCCGACCAACAACAAGGTCGGACCCAACAAAGGGAAAGTTATAAAGTAACTCTGAAATGGCTCAAAAAGCCAAATAAAAAGAGATTACAAAAATAACTCAAAAGGGCCGACCAACGACAAAGTCGGACCCAACCAAAAGGAGGTACTCGAGCGCCCGAGGACCGAGAAAAAGCTCGGATCCAAGAAAGAAGCCTTAAAACGAAAGGGAACCAAGATTTCGAAAAACGCTTACTAAAAAAGTTGCTTTACAAAAAGCAACTAAAAAGTACAAGCGAAAGAACGAAATCAAAGGAAGTTTGGAAAATGCTTACTAAAAAAGTTGCTTTACAAAAAGCAACTAAAAAGTACAAGCAAAAGAACGAAAGCAAAGGAAGTTTCGAGACGCTAGCTAAAAAGTTGTTATCCAAAAACAACTAAAAAGCACAAAAGCGGAAACAAAAAAGTCAAAACGCGAACAAAAACACCGCATAATAAAGTTACTTCAAGTAGCTAAATAAAGCAAAAGGTGTCCAAAGCGTTCACAGAAACCATACAAAAACAAAAAAGCCCACAAAGCCGGGCAAAACACCAAAAGATTACAGAGGATCAAGGTCCTTTCCGGACTCCACATCAACAGCAGACTGCGGAGGAAACATAGAGATCGGGACTGCATCGACGGCAACGTCATCCCGGTTTGGAACCTCCACACCAGACCCATCCCCGACCAAAGGTGAAGTCGGGTTCTCAATCGGAACTTTGGGGTCGGACATCGGAACCTCATCCTCGGTAGGAGCAGGAACAATCTTTCCCTCCACAACAATGTTATCCGTACTGAATAAGCTCATATCCAGGTCGGGAGCAAGAACCCGGACCTGAGCCCTCAAATTTTCGAACATAGCATCCATACCCTTGGCCACATGACCTTCCAGCTCGTAAAACTCGTCCTGCGCGGATTGCAACTTCTCCTTCGTCTCCACGAGCTCGGCATATAGCCGAGTATAATTCTCTGTAGCCGCCTTCGCCATCTCCTCAGACGTCTTCGCTGCCTCCACAGCCGCGGTAGCTTTAGTTTTCTCTTTCTCCAAAGAGGCCTCCAGCTCAGTAATCTGGGCAGCCTTCAGTTGACTAATCTTATCAAGCTCGGACTGAGCCTTCTCAAGTCGGGAGCTGGTCGCCCCAAGGGGGGATTTCCTGAACTCCCGGGCAATAGCGGCATGAAGACTAGCCATCCGGACACAGCTCCGCGCCATATACTGAAAATGATGCTCCATAGACACATCATCAGTAGAAATAAAGGTCTGAGGGAGAATATGCTGTTCAATCCAACCAAGAGCATCAAATTCCTTATCGTTGAAACCGGCAAGCTCCTGAGAGGTCTTCTGCTTCTTGGGAGGAGGACCCGAAGACGGAGGAGGAGAAGAAGTAGCAGGCCCAGAGGTCGGAGGATCCTGACTTATAGCTCGGAACTGGGGAGTCGGAATAGTCTTCGACCGAGTCTGAACACCCCCGGTAGTCTTCTGTGGAGAAGATCGGGCAGAAGCCTCCCCGGCCTCGATATTCCGAGCAGCCACGGACTTCTTCGTCCGACGAAGGAACTTCATGGAATCCGCCTGAGAAGACATCTCTGCAAGAAATAAAGAAAGGGATTACCACAAACAGAAATTCCACCAAAAAACAAGCAAAACCAAAGTACTAAAAAAGATGAATTTCGGAAGAGGTCGGGAACTACCTAACTCGGAACGGAGAAGGCTCGGATCCCCCAACATTTTCTTCGTGTCCAAGTGAGGTGCCCGACCCCATAAACTGCTCACCACACCCACAAAAGCCTGCTCCACCTCATCTAGACTCTCAAAGGTATACTTAGCAGACACTACATTCTCCTGCCAACAAAGAGGAAAAGAAGGCTCCCCACTCTCATCGAGAAAGAAAGGTCGGGCGTCTCCAGTAGCCCGGACCTTGAAATAAAAGTTCTTAAAATCGTGAAAGGACTCATCATACAGGGTACAAAACTTTCTTCCCTGGTTAGCCCTAAAAGAGACCCAAGACACCTTCCCTACACCCGACCCCGGCTTCGTCAACACAAACAAGTAGGAAAAAAGAGAAATAGAGGGAGCAACGCCCAAAAACTGACACAAAAGTTGAAACAGCTTTAAAAATGCCCAAGAATTTGGATGGAGCTGCGTAGGGGCAAGGTTACAAGACCATAACACCTCGGACTCCAGGTCGGTAAAAGGAAGTCGGACACTCAGCTTAGAGAAAAAACAATCATAAGCGTAAAAGAAGAGCTTCTCGGAACCATCTAAGGGCGGGAAGCAAACTCTCTCCTCGGAATCCGGGGCTACTAGTTCATAATCCCTCTCAGACTCTCTATCTTCACATATGCTACATTGCCTACGAAACCTAGCTAAATACTCAGAATCTACCACAGAAGGGACTCTTAGAGGAACAGGATCTACCCAACCAAGACCACTTGGAATCTTGGTCGACATCGCTTGAAGAACCTTTCGAGACATAAAATTCTTGCCTACAAAGAAGAATACAACAGCAAAGCAAAAATCACATAAAAGCAGACAGCAAAAACCCATCCAGCAAAGCAAGAAAACAAAAATCTTTTAGAAGAAAATACAGCAACCCGGAGCAAAATACCAGAGAACAAAAAGAGTCCCCCCCATACAAACAAACAAAGCAATGGCGGCGCCTCTTTTCGGGGCAACCCAGGCATAGAGAAAAGAAACAAACAAAGAGCCACACAAAAGAAACAGAAGCATATGTGCACAAAAAAAGAGATGGGAACAAACCTGGAAGAAAGAAACGAGGACGACGAGCTCCGAAGCAAGGAGAACAGAACGGCGGCGCAGAGGAAACCCCGGAAAAACGCACAGAAAGATTCGGGGAAGAAGAACAAAAGAGAAAAAGAAGAAAGCGATGCTCGAAAAAGAGATGGCGAAAACTCAGAAAACAGGAAGGGAACAGAATAAACGAAGAAAAGGAGGAGAGGGGCAAATAAATAGTACCTTCACCAAAGCCCGAACGGAAAATCGAGGAGAAACGGTAAAATGCAATAAAATGCAGGAACGGCCACCTTTCGAAATTTGAAAAAACTACTATGCCCGAGCTCGACCTCTCAAAAAGGACGAACTCGGGCAGGGGCACTGTTCATACCCTGACCGAGCTCCTCCAACTCGGTGAAATCCATGAAAGGTCCGACCTCGTCCCAAGGCCCACACCTGAGGTCGGACCTCGGATAGCAAAAGCTAAAGAAGGCCCATCAAAAGGAACGCAACCCAAAACCTAAAGGCCGAAAAGGCCTAGGAAAGGCGGTTCCACAAAGATAGAGATAAAACTCCCAAAAGATAAGATAAGATAAGAATATCATATCCAGGGAAGATCACGGCCAACTATTATAAATACACTGGAGCACCCAGGTATAACTCATACTCTAATTCTACTCAATATCTGCTTGGACCCATGCTAACTTAAGCATCGGAGTGTCATTGCAGGTACAACCACCAACCACTCCACATATCAAGCTCGGGTCCCTGACCCCCACCTCGGGCCTCACCAAGACGTCCGAGCTACTCGTTTCAGGTAACCCTCGGAACAGCCAGTATGATAGTGATGACCATGGGGTCGTCGTGTCCTGAGATAATTTCGGATGCGTCTTCTTTGGTAAACATGATTCCTGGGATGTCTGGCGCCTCCTTCTTTCCTTCGACATGGTATACTTCTTTGAGGTGTCGCTTGCGAGATGATTTGGAGATTCCTCCTCCCGCAAATCCGCCGTGTATCACGTGGACGTGTCTCTCTGGTGTGCGGGGTGATCGCTCAGACCGTCCGACATCTTCATCCCTTATCCTTTTTCTTGGCTCTTCGTCCCGGTTGGCCAAAAATCGATCTAGTTTTCTTTCTCTTACTAATTTTTCTATGACATTTTTCAAGTCGAAGCATTCGTTGGTGGAATGTCCTCAGACTCGATGGTACTCACAGTATTCGTTCCGATTTCCTCCTCTTCTTTTGCCTTTGAGTGTCCGAGCTGGGGGTATTTTTTTCGTATGGCAGACTTCTTTGTAAACATCTACCAAGGATACCCTAAGAAGGGTGTAGTTATGATATTTTTTGATTTTCTCCCCGGAACGATCTTCCTTTTTCTTGGATTCTTTATCTCTATCTCGGTAAGTGTAACCGAACCGCGAGGCTTCCCCAAGTTGAGAATTCTCATCCATGTTGATGTACTTCTACGCCCGTTCTTGTACTTCGTCCAGGGATGCAGGGTACTTCTTTGAAGCTTATCTTTTTGTATGGAAAATCTGGCCAGGAACGTTTTGGCCAGGTCGTCGAAGCTTGAGATGGACTTTGGAGGTAGGCTGTCGAACCATCTAATTGCTGTCTTGGTAAGAGTTGTTGGAAGGGCCTTGCAGCGAACTGCATCCGAGGTGTCAATGAGGTACATTCTACTTCTGAAATTGCTGAGATGATGGTTGGGATCTGAAGTGCCATCATACAGAGTCATATCCGGAAGTTTGAAGTCCTTTGGGATTTTGGTCTTCATAATTTCCCTGGTGAATGGATCTTGATCCTTGCGAGAGCTATCCTCTGGAGTGAATCGAGTAGCTTTAGTTTTGAGATCGGCTTCGAGTTTTAGAAGTTTATCTTCTAATTCTCGGCGTCGCCTTATCTCCCGATGCAGATCCTCTTCTTTTTCGCGTTGATGTTGGGCTTCTTTCTCAAGTTGCTTTAATCAATCTTGAAGCGCCTCTATCACTCCTGGATTTGATGAATTTTTTTCCCGTTGGGCTCCGGAGTATCTTTGAGTGTAACATCAGCATTCTTGTGCGGTGTTCTATCTTCCAAACCTGAATCGTGGTCATTGTCATGGTCGTCCGCCATGGTGATGGGATGACTTCCAGGTTCCCCGGCAACGGCGCCAATGTTCCGAGGGTTACCTAAAACTGTAGGTCGATCTCGGATAGGATCTTCTTGTGCTGGTCAGAGCCGACGTGTCCGGCAGGTGTATAGCAGCGGGAGCTGGTTTGTCCAACTTGTGGAGCTGAGAATGCTGCTGACCCCTTGTCACCGAGGGGTGGGGATAACTGTAAGGGATTCTGATGCTTAAGTTAGCAAGGGTATTAAACAGGTATTGAGTAGAATCAGAGTATGAGTTATACCTAGGTGCTCTAGTGTATTTATAATGGCGTATAGTGACCTTCTTAGATAAGATAAGTTAGTTATCTTATCTTATCTTATCTTATCTTTTGGGTGAGGTCAGCTTATCTTCAAGGGAACCGCCCTTCTCTCCGTAGGCTTGGGCTGCCTTAGGATTTGGGGCGTGCTCCTCTCTTTGGGCCCTTTTTTGGGCTTTCATGTGACTTGGCCGAGCTCTTTTAAGGAGAGATCGGATTGTCCAGATCTGAAGCGGTCGGTCGCTTTGTCTGTCGAACATCCCGGGTCGGACAACTCGACCCAGGGTATGAACATAAACCTTACGTGAGTAAGGGTCGATCCCACGGAGATTGTTGGTATGAAGCAAGCTATGGTCATCTTGTAAATCTCAGTCAGGCGGATAATAAATGGGTATGAAGTTTTCGAATAATAATAATAAATAAATTGAAAATAAAGATAGAAATACTTATGTAAATCATTGGTGGAAATTTTAGATAGGCGTATGAAGATGCTGTGCTCCTTCTGAATCTCTGCTTTCCTACTGCCTTCATCCAATCCTTCTTAGTGAAAATGGCTACATCCCATCTTTTTAGTGAAAATGGTCCAAATGCTCTGTCACGGCACGACTAATCATCTGTCGGTTCTCAATCATGTCAAAATAGAATCCCTTGATTCTTTTGCGTTTGTCATAACGCCCAACAATCGCGAGTTTGAAGCTCGCCACAGTTATTCAATCCCAGAATCCTACTCGAAATACCACAGACAAGGTTTAGACTTTTCGGATTCTCATGAATGCCGCCATCAATTCTAGCTTATACCACGAAGACTCTGATCTCATGGAATGGAAGGCTCGATTGTCAGGCGAGAGCAACCATACGTCGTGCATCAGGAATCCAAGAGATACACACTCTAGCTTTCACTTGTAGAATGAAAGTGGTTGTCAGGCACACGTTCATAGGGACGGATGATGATGAGTGTCACAGATCATCACATCCATCAGATTAAAGTATGAGTAGTATCTTAGGACAGAAATAAGATTGAATTTGAATAAAAGATAGTAGTAATTGCATTAAAACTCGAGGTACAGCAGAGCTCCACACCCTTAATCTATGGTGTGTAGAAACTCCACCGTTGAAAATACACAAGTGATGAAGGTTCAGGCATGGCCGAATGGCCGGCCCCCAAATCGTGATCAATAGTCTCCTAAGATGAATAATGGAATAAAACCGAGACCAAAGATGTAACGTGGTCAAAAAGACAACTAATACAATAGTAAAATGTCCTATTTATACTATACTAGCTACTAGGGTTTACAGAAGTAAGTAATTGATGCAGAAATTCACTTCTAGGGCCCACTTGGTGTGTGATTGGGCTGAGCTTGAATGTTACATGTGCAGAAGCTTCTTTTAGAGTTGAACGCCAAGTTGTAACGTGTTTTTGGCATTCAACTCTTGTTCATGACGTGTTTCTGGCGTTTGACTCCAGAATGCAACGTAGAACTAACGTTGAGCACTAGTTTGCGTCATCTAATCCCAAGTAAAGTATAGACTATTATATATTTCGGGAAAGCTCTGGATGTCTACTTTCCAACGCCGTTGAGAGTGCACCATTTGGAGTTCTGTAGCTCCAAAAAATCTATTTCGAGTGCAGGGAGGTCAGAATCCAACAACATCACCAGTCCTTTATTAGCCTTTTATCAGAGTTTTGCTCAGGTCCCTCAATTTCTGCCAAAAAATACCTGAAATCACAGAAAAACATACAAACTCATAGTAAAGTCCAAAAATGTGAATTTAGCATAAAAACTAATGAAAACATCCCTAAAAATAGCTAGATTATACTAAAAACTATCTAAAAACAAAGCCAAAAAGCGTATAAATTATCCGCTCATCAACGAGCAAAACTTTTAAGTTTGGTATGGTTAAAGCATTGACTTTTGTTTTTCCATAACCATTTGTGGCACCTAAGGCCGGAAAACCTCTAGAAAGAGGAAAGGGAAGGCAAAATCTTCCACCTCCGAGTCATTGGAGATGGAGAGATTTATCTAAAAGGTCCATCAAGACCACTTCTATGAAGTTGTGACCAAGAAGAAGGTGATCCATGAGGTCTCTTTCATGCTCAAGAAGAATGAGTATCCGGAGATCCGACATGAGATTCGAAGTAGAAGAGGTTGGGAAGTTTTCACCAACCCCATTCAACAAGTCGAAATCTTAATGGTTCAAGAGTTCTGTGCTAATGCATGCATCACTAGAAATCATGATCAAAGTATGAACCCGAACCCAAAGAATTGGATCACAATGGTTCGGGGGAAATACTTAGACTTCAGTCCGGAAAATGTAAGGTTGGCATTCAACTTGCCAATGATGCAAGGAGATGCATGCCCCTACACTAGAAGGGTCATCTTTGATCAAAGGTTGGATCGAGTCCTCATGGACATATGTGTAGAAGGAGCTCAATGGAAGAGAGACTCCAAAGGCAAGCCGGTTTAACTAAGAAGGCTTGACCTCAAACCCATGGCAAGAGGATGGTTAGAGTTTATCCAACGCTCTGTTATTTCTACTAGCAACCGGTCCGAAGTAACTGTGGATCGGGCCATCATGATCCATAGCATCATGATTAGAGAGGAAGTGGAAGATCATGAGATCATACCTCTAGAACTGTACAAAGTGACTGACAAGCCCTCCACTTTGGCGAGGTTAGCCTTCCCTCATCTCATCTGTCACCTATGCAATTTAGCTGGAAGTGTCATAGAGGAAGACACCCTCATTGAAGAGGACAAGCCCATCACCAAAAAGAGGATGGAGCAAACAAGAGATCCCACTCATGGACCTCAACTAGAACATGAGGAAGTCCCTCATCAGAAAATCCTTGAGATGCCTCAAGGGATGCATTTTCCTCCACACAACTATTGGGAGCAACTCAACACCTCTTTAGGAGATTTGAGTTCCAATATGGAGCAACTAAGGATGGAGCACCAAGAGCACCCCATTATTCTACATGAAATTAGAGAGGATCAAATAGCCATGAGGGAAGAGCAATAAAGGCAAGGAAGAGACATTAAGGAGCTCAAGCACTCCATAAGATCTTTAAGAGGAAGAACTAGCCGCCATCACAAAGGTGGACCCGTTCTTTAATTTCCTTATTCTTATTTTTCTATTTTTCGACATTTTATGCTTTATGTTTGACAATGTTTTAGCTTCATTACATGATCATTAGTGTCTAGTGTCTATGTCTTAAAGCTATGAATAATTCTATGAATCTTTCACCTTTCTTAAATGAAAAACGTTCCTAATTACAAAAGAACAAGAAGTACGTGAATTTCAAATTTTTATCTTGAAAGGTTTAATTAATTTGATGTGGTGGCAATACTTTTTGTTTTTTGAATGAATGCTTGAACAGTGCATATTTTTGATAGTGAAGTTTATAAATGTTAAAATTGTTGGCTCTTGAAAGAATGATGAACAAAGAGAAGTGTTATTGATAATCTGAAAAATCATGAAATTAATTCTTGAAGCAAGAAAAAGCGGTGAAAAACACAAGCTTACGAAAAAAAATAGGGGAAAAATATAAAAAAGAAGAAAAGGCAAGCAGAAAAAGCCAATATCCCTTTAAACCAAAGAGCAAGGGTAAAGAGGATCCAAGGCTTTGAGTATTAATGGATAGGAGGGCCCAAAGGAATAAAATCCTAGCCTAAGTGGCTAAATCAAGTTGTCCCTAACCATGTGCTTGTGGCATGAAGGTCTAAGTGAAAAACTTGAGATTGAGTGGTTAAAGTCGTGATCCAAAGCAGAAAGAGTGTGCTTAAGAACTCTGGACACCTCTAGCTGGGGACTTTAGCAAAGCTGAGTCACAATCTGAAAAGGTTCACCCAGTTATGTGCATGTGGCATTTATGTATCCGGTGGTAATATTGGAAAACAAAGTGCTTATGGTCACGGCCAAGACTCATAAAGAAGCTGTGTTCAAGAATCAACATACTGAACTAGGAGAATTAATGACACTATCTAAATTCTTAGATCCTAGAGATGCCAATCATTTTAAACTTCAAAGGATAAAGTGAGATGCCAAAACTGTTCAGAAGCAAAAAGCTACTAGTCCCGCTCATCTAATTGGAGCTAAGCTTCATTGATATTTTGGAAATCATTGTATATTCTCTTCTTTTTATTCTATTTTGTTTTCAGTTGCTTAGGGACTAGCAACAATTTAAGTTTGGTGTTGTGATGAGCGGATAATTTATACGCTTTTTGGCATTGTTTTTAGGTAGTTTTTAGTATGATTTAGTTAGTTTTTAGTATATAATTATTAGTTTTTATGCAAAAATCATAATTTTGGAGTTTACTATGAGTTTGTGTGTTTTTCTGTGATTTTAGGTATTTTCTGGCTGAAATTGAGGGACCTGAGCAAAAATTTGATTCAGAGGCTGAAAAAGGACTACAGATGCTGTTGGATTCTGACCTCCCAACACTCGAAATGGATTTTCTAGTTCTGCAAAAGCCCAATTGGTGCGCTCTCAATTTAGTTGGAAATTAGACATCTTGGGCTTTCCAGAAATGTATAATGGTGTATACTTTTCTTGAGATTTGATGGCCCAAATTGGTGTCAAAACGCCGGTCAGGGACCTTTTTCTGGCGTTAAACACCAAAACTGGCATAAAAGCTGGAGTTAAATGCCCAAACTGGCACAAGAGTTTGCGTTTAACTCCAAGAAAAGCCTATGCACGTGAAAGCTTCAATGCTCAGCCCAAGCACACACCAAGTAGGCCCCGAAAGTGGATTTCTGCACTATCTACCTTAGTTACTTATTTCTGTAAACCCTAGGTTACTAGTTCACTATAAATAGGACCTTTTACTATTGTATTTTTATCTTTTGTCCATCTTTGATATTGGGATCAGGTCTTTGAATCCTTTTTCGATTGTTTCATGTTATTTAGGAGGCATGGTTAGCCATGCCTAGTCCTTGTTCTTATGTATTTTCAATGATGGAGTTTCTACATATCATAGATTAAGGTGTGGAGCTCTGCTGTTCCTCATGAATTAATGCAAAGTACTATTGTTCTTCTACTCAATTCATGCTTATTCTTGTTCTAAGATATTCATTCGCACTTCAACATGATGAATGTGATGATCAAGTGACACTCATCAACATTCTCACTTACGAACGCGTGCCAGACAACCACTTCCGTTCCACATGAAAACAAGCTTGAATGTATATCTCTTGGCCTCCTTGTCCACGACGCATGGTTGCCTCTCCTAACAACAGAGCCTTCCATTCCATTCGATCAGAGTCTTCATGGTATAAGCTAGAATCAATTGGCAGCATTCTTGAGATCCGAAAAGTCTAAAACTTGTCTGTGGTGTTCTGAGTAAGATCTGGGATGGGATGACTGTGACTCGCTTTAAACTCGTGACTGTTGGGTGTAGTGATAGTGTGCAAAAGGATCAATGGATCTTATTCTGACATACATCTCTATCTTATTTTATATTCATCTTTCAATTATCAAAAACCCATAACCATTTGAATCTGCCTGACTAATATTTACAAGATGACCATAGCTTGCTTCAAGCCGACAATCTCCGTGGGATCGACCCTTACTCACGTAAGGTATTACTTGGACGACCTAGTGCACTTGCTGGTCAGCTACACGGAGTTGTGAAGAAGTGTGAGAATCATGATTCCGTGTACCAAAGTCCAAAACCTTGAGCATTGACTACATTGTTACTGATGTAGCCTCAGCTTACCAACAAGCCCTACCATATGCTTATGAACCACCTCCTTAACATAACTCTGAACCACCCTATTCACAAGCCCCTTTTCACCATTCACCTCCATATGACCTGAACCATCATCCACCATACCAGCCACCTTATGAGCCATATGAACCATATATAAAGCCACCTGAATTCCAACCCAATTACTCCCAAGAACCATCACCTCCATATACACCATGTCCATATCCATCAATCCAAGAGCACTATGATCCTACTTATGATAGACGAACACATCAAGACTCAAAGGATCATCTCAAGGAAACAGTGGATCAATTTCATGCAACCCTTCACCAATTGGAGCAAGCGATAAATCAATTAGCTTCCTGACATTCGGGCACTCAAGGAACTCCCACGGCTTCATGTGGAGAATCTAATAAAGAAAATAGCATGAAGGAGACACCAGAAACTCCGGTGGATAGTGAGAGGTATGATTTTTTATTGGAACAATTGGAAGAAGCTACGCTTTCGAGAGAAGTGGTAGAAGTAGCTGAAGATCTGGGAGATGCGGAACCTCCATGGGAAACTCAAGTCATATAGCCTCCTTCCAAGACGTTTGAATTTGATGTTCAGGAGGGTCTACAACCTCCAAGGCATATCATGATTGAAGACTTTGAAATAGATAATCAAGAGATGGATTCAATCATTGATGAATTCTTATCTACATTCGAATCCTCTCCCATTGGACTAGACATGGAGATTAAAGAAGACAAAGTACAACCTCCTATTCCCTTGGTGAACAATGAAGATGAGATTGAATTGGAAGAAAGCTACCAAGAGGAAGAGGTTGATATTGAAGAAGCTTGCAAAGAGGTGGAAGTTGTCAAAGAAACCTTTCCCCCAAAGCCATCACCATCCATTCCTTCATTAATGTGGGTAAATCTATCATCTCTAAACTTAATTAGCCCACTTGAATATGCTTTGCTTGAGACGGATGGGCAACTTAGAGCTCTTTGTGGCTTTAAGAGTAAGAGGGAGATGGTTAGATGTAAGAGTTGTCATGTAAGGTTCAATATGGTTGCACGCTCCAAGTTGTAGTGTAAGGTTTGGTGTAGCACTCAATTGAATGGGTCTAGGAAGTTGTTTGGATGCTTCAGTGAGAATTCTAGTTGCTTGCCACCCGATTGGAGCAATAATGATCAACACAAAGACGGGTGCAAAAGCAAGGTTTGGGACCCCGGAGTTCAGTCCATCAATCAACACTCTTGGGGCCTTGTCACTTGCTTCAACTTGCTTGAATGCTCTTTATGCCTAATTTGGGATCCCGAAGGCTATTGGAAGTACAAATATTGGTGGGGATTCCTGGATCAGTACAAGCACAAGCCACCATGACAAGGAGCTCGCCAAATGTCCAACTTAAGGACCATAACCAAAAGTGCTAGGTGGGAGACAACCCACCATGGTGTGATCATTCTTTTCTCTCTTCTTAATTTTCTTTTTAAGTGACTCATCTCATTATTAATACATATAGTTTGTATCTTCATCTGCATATTTCATAAAAAAAATTTGAAAAATTGGACAGAAAGTTGCGTGGGAGCTGTGCAGGAAGTGTGCTTTACACACAAACAACACCACGCGCACGCGTACTCCACGCGTGTGCATCAATTGCAGTTTTGGCAAACCACGCGTACGAGTCACTAATGCGCACGCGTGGTCCTGAAAATTAACGTAAAAAGGTGTTTGGCCGAAAGTTGTGATGGCCTGGCGCTGGCATCATGCTGGAAGCACAAATTCACCCACGCGTACGACGCGTACGTGTCACTGACGCGTACACGTTGGTGCACGAAATTGTGATCATCAATGGCGCCATCAACATGGTACGCACAATTGTAATCTCACTTCTTTATCACAACTTCGCACAACTAACCAGCAAGTGTACTGGGTCGTCCAAGTAATAAACTTTATGCGAGTAAGGGTCGATCCCACAGAGATTGTTGGTATGAAGCAAGCTATGGTCACCTTGTAAATCTTAGTCAGGCAAACTCAAATGGATATGGGTGATATACGAATAAAACATAAAGATAAAGATAGAGATACTTATGTAATTCATTGGTGGGAATTTCAGATAAGCGTATGAAGATGCTTGGTCCCTTTCGTCTCTCTGCTTTCCTACTGTCTTCATCCAATCCTTCTTACTCCTTTCCATGGCAAGCTGTATGCAAGGGTTTCACCGTTGTCAGTGGCTACCTCCCATCCTCTCAGTGGAAATGTTCAACGCACCCTGTCACGGCACGGCTATCCATCTGTCGGTTCTCAATCAGGCCGGAATAGAATCCAGTGATTCTTTTGCGTCTGTCACTAACGCCCCACCCTCAGGAGTTTGAAGCTCGTCACAGTCATTCAATCATTGAATCCTACTCAGAATACCACAGACAAGGTTTAGAGCTTCCGGATTCTCTTGAATGCCGCCATCAATTCTAGCCTATACCACGAAGATTCCGGTTAAAGAATCCAAGAGATATCCACCCAATCTAAGGTAGAACGGAGGTGGTTGTCAGTCACACGTTCATAGGGGAGAATGATGATGAGTGTCACGGATCATCACATTCATCAAGTTGAAGGACAAGTGATATCTTAGAACAGGAACAAGCGGAATTGAATAGAAGAACAATAGTAATTGCATTAATACTCGAGGTACAGCAGAGCTCCACACCTTAATCTATGGTGTGTAGAAACTCCACCGTTGAAAATACATAAGAACAAGGTCTAGGCATGGCCGAATGGCCAGCCTCCCAAAGAGGGTTCAATCATAAAAACATGATCAAAAGATAGATGAAAATACAATAGTAAAAGGTCCTATATATAGAGAACTACTAGCCTAGGGTGTACAGAGATGAGTAAATGACATAAAAATCCACTTCCGGGCCCACTTGGTGTGTGCTTGGGCTGAGCATTGAAGCATTTTCATGTAGAGACTCTTCTTGGAGTTAAACGCCAGCTTTTGTGCCAATTTGGGCGTTTAACTCCCATTTTGGTGCCAGTTCCGGCGTTTAATGCTGGGAATTCTGAGGGTGACTTTGAACGCCGGTTTGGGCCATCAAATCTTGGGTAAACTATAAACTATCATATATTGCTGGAAAGCCCAGGATGTCTAATTTCCAAAGCCATTGAGAGCGCGCCAATTGGGCTTCTGTAGCTCCAGAAAATCCACTTCGAGTGCAGGGAGGTCAGAATCCAACAGCATCTGCAGTCCTTTTCAGTCTCTGAATCAGATTTTTGCTCAGGACCCTCAATTTCAGCCATAAAATACCTGAAATCACATAAAAACACACAAACTCATAGTAAAGTCCAGAAAAGTGAATTTTAACTAAAAACTAATAAAAATATACTAAAAACTAACTAGATCATACTAAAAACATACTAAAAACAATGCCAAAAAGCGTACAAATTATCCGCTCATCACAACACCAAACTTAAATTGTTGCTTGTCCTCAAGCAACTGAAAATCAAATAAGATAAAAAGAAGATAATATGCAATAAATTCCAAAAACATCTGTGAAGATCAGTATCAATTAGATGAGCGGGGCTTTTAGCTTTTTGCCTCTGAACAGTTTTGGCATCTCACTCTATCCTTTGAAATTCAGAATGGTTGGCTTCTTTAGGAACTCAGAATCCAGATAGTGTCATTGATTCTCCTAGTTAAGTATGATGATTCTTGAATACAGCTACTTATTGAGTCTTGGCCGTGGCCCAAAGCACTCTGTCTTCCAGTATTACCACCGGATACATACATGCCACAGACACATAATTGGGTGAACCTTTTTCAGATTGTGACTCAGCTTTGCTAGAGTCCCCAATTAGAGGTGTCCAGGGTTCTTAAGCACACTCTTTTTGCCTTGGATCACAACTTTATTTCTTTCTTTTTCTTTCTTTTTCTTTCTTTTTCTCTTTCTTTTTCTCTTTCTTTCTCTTTTTTTTCGAAATTTTTTCTTTTGCTTGAAGAATCATTTTTATGATTTTTCAGATCCTCAGTAACATGTCTCCTTTTTCATCATTCTTTCAAGAGCCAACATTCATGAACCACAAATTCAAAAGACATATGCACTGTTTAAGCATACATTCAGAAAACAAAAGTATTGCCACCACATCAAAATAATTAAACTGTTATAAAATTCAAAATTCATGCAATTCTTCTCTTTTTCAATTAAGAACATTTTTCATTCAAGAAAGGTGATGGATTCATAGGACATTCATAACTTTAAGGCATAGACACTAAGACACTAATGATCACAAGACATAAACATAGATAAACATAAGCATGATTTTTCGAAAAACAGAAAATAAAGAACAAGGAAATTAAAGAACGGGTCCACCTTAGTGATGGCGGCTTGTTCTTCCTCTTGAAGATCCTATGGAGTGTTTGAGCTCCTCAATGTCTCTTCCTTGTCTTTGTTGCTCCTCTCTCATGATTCTTTGATCTTCTCTAATTTCATGGAGGAGAATGGAATGTTCTTGGTGCTCCACCCTTAGTTGTCCCATGTTGGAACTCAATTCTCCTAGGGAGGTATTTAATTGCTCCCAATAGTTTTGTGGAGGAAAGTGCATCCCTTGAGGCATCTCAGGGATTTGATGATGAGAGGGGTCTCTTGTTTGCTCCATCCTCTTCTTAGTGATGGGCTTGTCCTCATCAATGGGAATGTCTCCCTCTATGTCAACTCCAACTGAATAACAGAGGTGACAAATGAGATGAGGAAAGGCTAACCTTGCCAAGGTAGAGGACTTGTCCGCCACCTTATAAAGTTCTTGGGATATAACCTCATGAACTTCTATTTCTTCTCCAATCATGATGCTATGAATCATGATAGCCCGGTCTATAGTAACTTTGGACCGGTTGCTAGTGGGAATGATTGAGCATTGGATAAACTCCAACCATCCCCTAGCCACGGGTTTGAGGTCATGCCTTCTCAATTGAACCGGCTTTCCTCTTGAATCTCTCTTCCATTGGGCGCCCTCTTCACAGATGTCTATGAGGACTTGGTCCAACCTTTGATCAAAGTTGACCCTTCTAGTGTAAGGATGTTCATCTCCTTGCATGATGGGCAAGTTGAATGCCAACCTTACATTTTCCGGACTAAAATCCAAGTATTTCCCCCGAACCATAGTAAGCCAATTCTTTGGATCCGGGTTCACACTTTGATCATGGTTCTTGGTGATCCATGCATTGGCATAGAACTCTTGAACCATTAAGATTCCGACTTGTTGAATGGGGTTGGTAAGAACTTCCCAACCTCTTCTTCGGATCTCATGTCGGATCTCCGGATATTCACTCTTTTTGAGTGAAAAAGGGACTTCAGGGATCACCTTCTTCAAGGCCACAACTTCATAGAAGTGGTCTTGATGCACCCTTGAGATGAATCTCTCCATCTCCCATGACTCGGAGGTAGAAGCTTTTGCCTTCCCTTTCCTCTTTCTAGAGGTTTCTCCGGCCTTGGATGCCATAAATGGTTATGGAAAAACAAAAAGAAATGCTTTTACCACACCAAACTTAAAAGGTTTGCTCGTCTTCGAGCAAAAGAAGAAAGAAGAGAGTAGAAGAAAAAGAAATGAGAAAGAAGGGAATGGCTTTGTGTTCGGCCAAAAAAAGGGCAGAAGTGGTGGTTAGGTTGTGTGAAAATGAAGGATTGAAGATGGGTTTATATAGGAGTGGGGGGGCTCATGGTTCGGTCATGTATGGGTGGGTTTGGGAGGGAAAGTGGTTTGAATTTGAAGGGTGAGGTAGGTGGGGTTTTATGAAGGATAGATGTGAGTGGTGAAGAGAAAGATGGGATTTGATAGGTGAAGGGTTTTTGGGGAAGAGGTGTTGAGGTGATTGGTGAATGGGTGAAGAAGAGAGAGAGTGGTAGGGTAGGTGGGGATCCTGTGGGGTCCACAGATCCTGAGGTGTCAAGGAAAAGTCATCCCTGCACCAAGTGGTGAGCAAAATTGCTCTTTGTGCCAATTCTGGCGTTAAACGCCGGGCTGGTGCCCCTTTCTGGCGTTTAACGCCAAGTTCTTGCCCTTTCCTGGCGTTTAACGCCAGTCTGGTGCCCCTTTCTGGCGTTAAACGCCCAGAATGGTGCCAGACTGGGCGTTAAACGCCCATCTGCTAGCCTTACTGGCGTTTAAACGCCAGCAGGTTCTTCCTCCAGGGTGTGCTTTTTTTCTTTCTGTTTTTCATTCTGTTTTTACTTTTTCAATTGATTTAGTGACTTCTCATGATCATCAACCTACAGAAAACATAAAATAACAAAAGAGAATAGATAAAATATAGCATTAGGTTGCCTCCCAACAAGCGCTTCTTTAATGTCAGTAGCTTGACAGAGGGCTCTCATGGAGCCTCCCAGATGCTCAGAGCAATGTTGGAACCTCCCAACACCAAACTTAGAGTTTGAATGTGGGGGTTCAACACCAAACTTAGAAGTTGGTTGTGGCCTCCCAACACCAAACTTAGAGTTCGACTGTCGGGGCTCTGTTTGGCTCTGTTTTGAGAGAAGCTCTTCATGCTTCCTCTCCATGGTGACAGAGGGATATCCTTGAGCCTTAAACACAAGGGATTCTTCATTCTCTTGAATGATCAATTCTCCTCTATCAACATCAATCACAGCCTTTGCTGTGGCTAGGAAGGGTCTGCCAAGGATGATGGATTCATCCATGCACTTCCCAGTCTCTAGGACTATGAAGTCAGCAGGGATGTAATGATCTTCAACTTTTACCAGAACATCCTCTACAAGTCCATAAGCTTGTTTTCTTGAGTTGTCTGCCATCTCTAGTGAGATTTTTGCAGCTTGCACCTCAAAGATCCCTAGCTTCTCCATTACAGAGAGAGGCATGAGGTTTACACTTGACCCTAGGTCACACAAGGCCTTCTTGAAGGTCATGGTGCCTATGGTACAAGGTATTGAAAACTTCCCAGGATCCTGTCTCTTTTGAGGTAATCTCTGCCTAGACAAGTCATCCAGTTCTTTGGTGAGCAGAGGGGGTTCATCCTCCCAAGCCTCATTTCCAAATAACTTGTCATTTAGCTTCATGATTGCTCTAAGGTATTTAGCAACTTGCTCTTCAGTGACATACTCATCCTCTTCAGAGGAAGAATACTCATCAGAGCTCATGAATGGCAGAAGTAAGTCCAATGGAATCTCTATGGTCTCATTTTGAGCCTCAGATTCCCATGGTTCCTCATTGGGGAACTCATTGGAGGCCAGTGGACGTCCATTGAGGTCTTCCTCAGTGGCGTTTACTGCCTCTTCGTCCTCTCCAAATTCGGCCATGTTGATGGCTTTGCACTCTCCTTTTGGATTTTCTTCTGTATTGCTTGGAAGAGTACTAGGAGGGAGTTCAGTAATTTTCTTGCTCAGCTGACCCACTTGTCCCTCCAAGTTTCTAATGGAGGACCTTGTTTCAGTCATGAAACTTTGAGTGGTTTTGATTAGATCAGAGACCATGGTTGCTAAGTCAGAGTTGTTCTGCTTAGGACTCTCTGTCTGTTGCTGAGAAGATGATGGAAAAGGCTTGCCATTGCTAAACCTGTTTCTTCCACCATTACTATTGTTGAAACCTTGTTGAGGTCTCTGTTGATCCTTCCATGAGAGATTTGGATGATTTCTCCATGAAGGATTATAGGTGTTTCCATATGGTTCTCCCATGTAATTCACCTCTTCCATTGAAGGGTTCTCAGGATCATAATCTTCTTCTTCAGATGAAGCTTCCTTAGTACTGCTTGGTGCATTTTGCATTCCAGACAGACTTTGAGAAATCATATTGACTTGCTGAGTCAATATTTTGTTCTGAGCCAATATGGCATTCAGAGTGTCAATCTCAAGAACTCCTTTCTTCTGACTAGTCCCATTGTTCACAGGATTCCTTTCAGAAGTGTACATGAATTGGTTATTTGCAACCATTTCAATTAGTTCTTGAGCTTCTGTAGGCGTCTTCTTCAGATGAAGAGATCCTCCAGCAGAGCTATCCAAAACATCTGGGACAGTTCAGACAGACCATCATAGAAAATACCTATGATGCTCCATTCAGAAAGCATATCAGAGGGACACTTTCTGATTAATTGTTTGTATCTTTCCCAAGCATCATAGAGGGATTCTCCTTCCTTCTGTCTGAAGGTTTGGACTTCCACTCTAAGTTTACTCAATTTTTGAGGTGGAAAGAACTTTGCCAAGAAGAAATTGACTAGCTTTTCCCAAGAGTTCAGGCTTTCTTTAGGTTGTGAGTCCAACCATGTCCTAGCTATGTCTCTTACAGCAAAAGGGAATAGCATAAGTCTATAGACCTCAGGGTCAACCCCATTGGTCTTGACAGTGTCACAGATTTGCAAGAATTCAGCTAAAACCTGATGAGGGTCTTCCAATGGAAGTCCATGGAACTTGCAATTCTGTTGCATTAGAGAAACTAATTGAGGCTTAAGCTCAAAGTTGTTTGCTCCAATGGCAGGGATAGAGATGCTTCTCCCATAGAAGTCGGGAGTAGGTGCAGTAAAGTCACCCAGCACCTTCCTTGCATTGTTGGCATTGTTGTTGTTTTCGGCTACCATGGGTTCTTCTTCTTTGAAGATTTCTGTTAGGTCCTCTACAGAGAGTTGTGCCTTGGCTTCTCTTAGCTTTCGCCCAAGGTCCTTTCAGGTTCCGGATCAGCCTCAACAAGAATGCTTTTGTCCTTGCTCCTGCTCATAAGAAAGAGAAGAGAACAAGAAAATGTGGAATCCTCTATGTCACAGTATAGAGATTCCTTGAGGTGTCAGAGGAAAAGAAAAATAGAAGGCAGAGGTAGAAAATTCGAACTTATCAAGAGAGATGGAGTTCGAATTGTGCATTAAGGAATAGTGTTAGTCCGTAAATAGAAGGATGTGAGAAGAAGGGAAGTAGTATTCAAAAATTAAGTAAAGGATTTTGAAAACATTTTGAAAAACACTAATTGATTTTCGAAAATAAAAGTGGGAAAGAAATCAAGTGATTTTTGAAAAAGAATTTGAAATTAGAAATAAAAAAGATTTGATTGAAAGCTATTTTGAAAAAGATGTGGTTAAGAAGATATGATTAGTTTTAAAAAGATGTGATTGAGAAGATATGATTTGAAAAACATTTTAAAAAGATTTGATTTTAAAAATTAATGACTTGGCTATCAAGAAAGGATATGATCCAAACATTAGACCTTTCTCAACAGAAAAAGCAACATACTTGAAATGTTGAATCAAATCATTAATTAATAGCAAGTATTTTTGAAAATAGAAAGAAATTGATTTTGAAAAAGATTAGATTGAAAAGATTTGATTTGAAAAAGATTTGATTTTGAAAAATTTTGAAAACTTGAAAAAAATTTGCATTAAAAACAAAATCTTCCCTCTTGTGCCATCCTGGCGTTAAACGCCCAGAATGGTGCACATTCTGGCGTTTAACGCCCAAAACTCTACCCTTTTAGGCGTTAAACGCCCAGCCAGGCACCCTGGCTGGCGTTTAAACGCCAGTCTGTCTTCTTCACTGGGCGTTTTGAACGCCCAGCTCTTTCCGTGTAATTCCTCTGCAGTATGTTCTGAATCTTCAATTCTCTGTATTATTGACTTGAAAAGACACAAATTAAAAATATTTTTGGATTTTTAATAGTGAGGAATAATCAAAATGCAACTAAAATCAAATAAACAATGCATGCAAGACACCAAACTTAGCAGTTTGTATACTACTGACACTAACCAAATGAGAATGCATATGAGAAACAACAAAACACTCAAATCAAGAGAATTTTAAAAATCAGAGCAATATAACCATCAAGAACAACTTGAAGATTAATGAAGACACATGCATGAATGCAAAAAGAACAAAAACATGCAATTGACACCAAACTTAAAATGAAACACTAGACTCAAACAAGAAACATAAAATATTTTTGGTTTTTATGATTTTGTAATTTTTTTGGATTTTTTCGAAAATTAAGTGGAAAAGAAAATAAAGATATCAAAATTCTTAATGAGAATTCCAGGAATCATGCAATGTTTAGTCTAAGACTCCGGTCCAGGAATTAGACATGGCTTCACAGCCAGCCAAGCTTTCAAAGAAAGCTTCGGTCCAAAACACTAGACATGGCCAATGGCCAGCCAAGCCTTAGCAGATCACTGCTCCAATAGCAAGATTGATAGAAATCAACATGCTCTTGTGATGATAAGTTGAAACCTCGGTCCAATAGAATTAGACATGGCTTCACAGCCAGCCAGACTTCAACAGATCATCATGAAACACTAGAATTCATTCTTAAGAACTCTAAAAAAAAATACCTAATCTAAGCAACAAGATGAACCGTCAGTTGTCCATACTCGAATAATCCCCGGCAACGGCGCCAAAAACTTGGTGGGCGAAATTGTGATCATCAATGGCGCCATCAACATGGTACGCACAATTGTAATCTCACTTCTTTATCACAACTTCGCACAACTAACCAGCAAGTGTACTGGGTCGTCCAAGTAATAAACCTTATGCGAGTAAGGGTCGATCCCACAGAGATTGTTGGTATGAAGCAAGCTATGGTCACCTTGTAAATCTTAGTCAGGCAAACTCAAATGGATATGGGTGATATACGAATAAAACATAAAGATAAAGATAGAGATACTTATGTAATTCATTGGTGGGAATTTCAGATAAGCGTATGAAGATGCTTGGTCCCTTCCGTCTCTCTGCTTTCCTACTGTCTTCATCCAATCCTTCTTACTCCTTTCCATGGCAAGCTGTATGCAAGGGTTTCACCGTTGTCAGTGGCTACCTCCCATCCTCTCAGTGGAAATTTTCAACGCACCCTGTCACGGCACGGCTATCCATCTGTCGTTTCTCAATCAGGCCGGAATAGAATCCAGTGATTCTTTTGCGTCTGTCACTAACGCCCCGCCCTCAGGAGTTTGAAGCTCGTCACAGTCATTCAATCATTGAATCCTACTACCACAGACAAGGTTTAGACCTTCCGGATTCTCTTGAATGCCGCCATCAATTCTAGCCTATACCACGAAGATTCCGGTTAAAGAATCCAAGAGATATCCACCCAATCTAAGGTAGAACGGAGGTGGTTGTCAGTCACACGTTCATAGGGGAGAATGATGATGAGTGTCACGGATCATCACATTCATCAAGTTGAAGGACAAGTGATATCTTAGAACAAGAACAAGCGGAATTGAATAGAAGAACAATAGTAATTGCATTAATACTCGAGGTACAGCAGAGCTCCACACCTTAATCTATGGTGTGTAGAAACTCCACCGTTGAAAATACATAAGAACAAGGTCTAGGCATGGCCGAATGGCCAGCCTCCCAAAGAGGGTTCAATCATAAAAACATGATCAAAAGATAGATGAAAATACAATAGTAAAAGGTCCTATATATAGAGAACTAGTAGCCTAGGGTGTACAGAGATGAGTAATTGACATAAAAATCCACTTCCGGGCCCACTTGGTGTGTGCTTGGGCTGAGCATTGAAGCATTTTCGTGTAGAGACTCTTCTTGGAGTTAAACGCCAGCTTTTGTGCCAGTTTGGGCGTTTAACTCCCATTTTGGTGCCAGTTCCGGCGTTTAACGCTGGGAATTCTGAGGGTGACTTTGAACGCCGGTTTGGGCCATCAAATCTTGGGCAAAGTATGGACTATCATATATTGCTGGAAAGCCCAGGATGTCTACTTTCCAACGCCGTTGAGAGCGCGCCAATTGGGCTTCTGTAGCTCCAGAAAATCCACTTCGAGTGCAGGGAGGTCAGAATCCAACAGCATCTGCAGTCCTTTTCAGTCTCTGAATCAGATTTTTGCTCAGGACCCTCAATTTCAGCCAGAAAATACCTGAAATCACAGAAACATACACAAACTCATAGTAAAGTCCAAAAAAGTGAATTTTAACTAAAAACTAATAAAAATATACTAAAAACTAACTAGATCATACTAAAAACATACTAAAAACAATGCCAAAAAGCGTACAAATTATCCGCTCATCACACGTCACTTTCACTTTATGGTCATCCACGCGTGCGTGTGCCTGATGCGCACGCGTCGCATGCAATTTTGGCCACAGCGCGAAGCAAACAGGGAGTTGTGCGTGCACGAGGCTGGCCTCGTGTGTCTAGCACGACGAGTGGTCACGCATATGTGTGACCGATGCTTATTCGTCGCATCCCGTTTTCCATCTTATTCCTTTCTACTCTCCTTTATTATTCTTTCCTCTTTCCTTTCTTCTTCTTTTTCTTCTCCCTTTCTTTTCTTATTCTTTGTCCCTTTCTTTGGTGTTGACTATTCTTGCTCAACTGTTGCATATTTCTTGCATTATTTTGGGTGTTCCTTGACTTGTTTGCTATTTAGCTGACATGTCCTGTGCTTCTATTATTTTCTCAATTACATGTTGTAGCTACCATGTAGTTGAGAACCTTATTATCTGGCACTAGCCCACATATGTTTTATTTCTTTTCATATCTTTGCTTGTGGGTTCCTTCCCTTCCTTTTTCTCTTCTTTCAGGATGGCCACCAAGAAGGAAAGGGGAAAGTTTCTAACTGGAGCAATAAACAAGTCTGCCGCACCATCTTTGGAGAAAAAGCATCAGTTAGAGCAACTCTTCCACTTGCACATCTTAGCATGCACCGAGGACGGTGCAATCTTTAAGTGTGGGGAGGTCGATACCGATCTCCGTGGGTTAGTCACTTTCTTCTCAACACCAATTTTTATTTTTTCTTTGTTAGTTTATTGTTGCATTTGCATGTTTGATTGCATGTTTGCTTGATTTTGTGCATATTTTGCCACTCCTTGGTTGAAGTGACATTTTCTTTTCAAGAAACTTTATATAGCATTTCACTAATTTGAATTAAAATTTTTATTGGACTTGTTTGAAGAAATATTATTTTGGAACATGGTTTAGAGCTCGAACACACAAAACCTGTGAGATTTTGAGCCTACTTGATTGGTTGCATTTTACCAACCAATATATTTTATTTTTGGTGTGTTTTGTTCTCTCTAAAATTGTGATCTATATCTTGCTTGATTATATATTTCCATGGTTTAATGTATGCATATACTTATATGATTGAGGCCTTGTTTCACTTAGCTTACATACCCATATGGCCTTACCCTTTCATTATCCTTTGCAAACCAATGTTGAGCCTATTTTACCCCTTTGTTCTTTACTTTAGCTCTTCACTAACTCTAAGCAAAAAACAATAATGTCCTTAATTTGAATCCTTGATTAGCTTAGACTAGTGAAAGTGCTCATGAATTAAGTGTGGGAAAAGTGGGTTTGGAAACGTTTGGTTTGGGAATTGAGTATGTTAGACTTGGTGTGAAAATGTGAAAAATGTTAAGAACATGTTTATGCATTCAATACCTTAATCATATGCATTGAAAAATAAAAGAGAAATAGCAAAAAAATAAATAAAAAGGGGACAAAATGCCCCAAAGTAAATGGTGATAGCAATGCATATGTGCTTGATGAGCAGATAATTTATACGCTTTTTGGCATTATTTTTTATATAGTTTTTAGTATATTTTATTTACTTTTTAGTATATTTTTATTAGTTTTAAGCAAAATTCACATTTCTGGACTTTACTATGAGTTTGTGTATTTTTCTATGATTTCAGGTATTTTCTGGCTGAAATTGAGGGACCTGAGCAAAAATCTAATTCAGAGGCTGAAAAAGGACTGCTGATGCTGTTGGATTCTGACCTCTCTGCACTCGAAATGGAATTTTTGGAGCTACAGGAGTCCAAATGGCGTGATATCAATTGCTTGGAAAGTAGACATCCTGGGCTTTCCAGCAATATATAATAGTCCATACTTTGCCCGAGTTTAGACGACGCAAAGTGGCGTTTAACGCCAGCTTTCTGCCCTATTCTTGCATTAAACGCCAGAAACAAGTTGCAAAGCAGAGTTAAATGCCAGAAACAACTTACAAACTGGCGTTTAACTCCATGGAAGACCTCTACATGTGAAAGCTTCAATGCTCAGCCCAAGCACGCACTAAGTGGGCCCGGAAGTAGATTTCTGCATCGTTTACTTATTTCTGTAACCCTAATAACTAGTTTAGTATAAATAGAACTTTTTACTATTGTATTAGACATCTTGGTATCTATCTTTTGATCTCTTGATCACGTTTTGAGAGCTGGCCTCACGGCCATGCCTGGACCTACATCACTTTTGTATTTTCAACGGTGGAGTTTCTACACACCATAGATTAAGGGTGTGGAGCTCTGCTGTTCCTCGAGTATTAATGCAATTACTACTGTTTTCTATTCAATTCATGCTTATTCTCTTTCTAAGATATTCATTCGCACTTCAACCTAATGAATGTGATGATTCATGACACTCATCACCATTCTCACTTATGTACGAAAGGATTTTCTGTTGGTTTAGAAGCTATACTTACAACGCGATTATATTTTTTATATTTTTTTACTGATAGGAAATCCGATCGTCAAAATGGCGCCGTTGCCGGGGAATTGCAAATGTGTGCCTTATTATTGGTTATTGTAAATATTTTTCTTTTACTTGTTTATTTGTTTCTATTTCCCCTTCTTATTTCTGATAGCTACTATGAATCCTCACCCCTCTTGCTTTGAGTTTGGTTCTAATTTTGTTGAAAGGAATGGAAGCTATAACAGGAATATGCATCACGGTCTAAGTAATCAAAGATGGATGGAGCCAAGAGGGTATGATCAACCCTTGAGGCAACAACACCCTCCAAGATATCACGGACAAAGACCATTCTACAATGCATACCAAACTGATAGATATGGTGGACCCCCTTGTAGCTACCAACAAGCCCCACCCTATGATCAAAGACCATCCTCTCAACATAGCTTCGAACCACCACACTCACAAGCTCCTTTTCACCATTCACTACCATACAATCCTTATCCACCCCAATGCCAATCCAATTACTCCTAAGAACCACCACTCCCCTCTACACCATGTCCATATCCATCAAGCCAAGAATCACAGGTTCGCTTCGAAGAATCAGTAGACCAATTTCATGCAACCCTTCATCAACTGGAGCAAGCAATAAATCAATTATCCTTCAGACGTTCGAACACTCAACAAACTTCCATAGCTTCATGTGGAGAATCTAATGTAGAACGTAGCATGAAGGAAATGCTAGAAACTCCAGTGAACAACATAGAGCATAACTTCATACTGGAACAAGTAGAGGATGCTATCATTGCAGAAGAAGAAGAGTTGGCTGAAGATTTAGGAGATGTTGAACCTCCACGAGAACCCTGAGTTATGGAAGACTCCGTCAAGGATGTCACGATTGACGCTAAGGAGGATATTGCACAGCCTTCAAAGCAGGTATCTTATGAATAACTGGACGGAATAACCCAAGACGCAAGTTTCCTTGATGATGATAATCACAAGTCAAGATCTCTTAGTAATAAACTTGCACCCGCAAGTGAATTCCTTGAGATAGAAGAATCTTCCCCAAGTGAATACGAAGATGATGCAGAGGTAGACTTTTCTCAACCTCCCAATTATGACTCAAGTGGTGAGGAAGATATCAATGACTTTGATCAAGACATGGTTGAAATGGAAGAAATTCGCAAAGAAGTAAAGGAATTCACTAAAGACCACAAGGGAGTAGAGCTTGCAGAACCACTGGAAACACCTATCACAGGGCCATTACTACCCAACACAAACTTCAAGTGGGTAAAATCCTTGACCTTTATCTTCACTTTTTCACTCGAATATGGTTTGCTTGAAACAGATGGCCAGCTTAGAGCTCTTTGTAGCTTTAAGAGAAAAAGGGGAATGACTCGCACTCAGCGCTGGTATACAAGATTTAATGAGGTTTCACACTTCAATTTGAGGTGCAAGGATTGGTGTCAAGCTCAATTGAAAGGATCTCGGAAGCTGTTTGGTCACTGTAATGAGAATTCAGACCACTCACCACCAGACTGGAAGAATGCAGATCAAGATAAACATGGGTGTAAAAGTAGAGTTTGGGATCTTGGAATCTATTCTGACATTCAACGCCCCGACAGCCTAGGAACCTGTTTGAAATTGCTCAAAGGTATTCCGTACCTTGTTTGGGACCCCGGAGGATGTTGGCATTCCAAATATTGGTGGAGATTTCTGGACAAATTCAAGCACAAGCCACCATAGCAGGAAGCTCATCAAAGGTCCAACTTAAGGACTTTAACTAAAAGTGCTAGGTGGGAGACAACCCACTATGGTATGATCGTTCCTTCTCCATTCTACTTTGTTTTTGAATTTTGTTTGAACCTGAAATTTCTGCATGACATTCATTGCATTTTGCATTCTGCATACTGCATAAAAAAAATTCGCACACGACGCGACAGCGTCGCCGACGCGTCCACGTCATAAGTGCGTTAAGAAGGAAACAAAATTAAATAGAGAGTCACGCGAAAGCACGGCTGGAGGTGTGCCTTTGGCACAAATTGGTCCACGCGACCGTGTCGATAACGCGTCTGCGTCATGTGGGAAAAACGCCTCCCACGCGTCCGCGTCACCCATACGAACGCGTGCCTTAAAATCGACATAAAAATAATGTATGGCCGAAAGTTGAGGAATTAGGCTGGACTCGTGCTGGTAGCATGATGAGTAGATAATTTATACGCTTTTTGGCATTGTTTTTAGATAGTTTTTAGTATAATCTAGCTACTTTTAGGGATGTTTTCATTAGTTTTTATGCTAAATTCACATTTCTGGACTTTACTATGAGTTTGTGTGTTTTTCTGTGATTTCAGGTATTTTCTGGCAAAAATTGAGGGACCTGAGCAAAACTCTGATAAAAGGCTGACAAAGGACTGCTGATGTTGTTGGATTCTGACCTCCCTACACTCGAAATGGATTTTATGGAGCTACAGAACTCCAAATGGCGCGCACACAACGGCGTTGGAAAGTAGACATCCAGAGCTTTCCAGCAATATATAATAGTCCATACTTTATTCGTGATTAGATGACGTAAACTGGCGCTCAACGCCAGTTCCATGCTACGTTTTGGAGTCAAACACCAGAAACACGTCACGAACCAGAGTTGAACGCCAAAAACACGTTACAACTTGGCGTTCAACTCCAAAAGAATCCTCTGCAGGTGTAAAGCTTGAGCCCAGCCCAAGCACACACCAAATGGGCCCCGGAAGTGGATTTCTGCATCAATTACTTACTTTTGTAAACCCTACTAGCTAGTCTAGTATAAATAGGACATTTTATTATTACATTAGACATCCTGGATTGTATTTTTGATCCTGTGATCATGTTTTGGAGGCTGGACATTCGACCATGCCTAAACCTTCATCACTTATGTATTTTCAATGGTGGAGTTTCTACACACCATAGATTAAGGGTGTGGAGCTCTACTGTACCTCAAGTTTTAATGCAATTACTACTATTTTCTATTCAATTCAGTTTATTCCCGTTCTATGATATTCATTGCACTTCAACATGATGAATGTGATGATCCGTGACACTCATCGTCATTCTCACCTATGAACGCGTGACTGACAACCACTTCCGTTCTACCTTAGACCGGGCGCATATCTCTTGGATTCCTTAATCTAGATCTTCGTGGTAGAAGCTAGAATTGATGGAGGCATTCATGAGAATCCGGAAAGTATAAACCTTGTCTGTGGTATTCCGAGTAGGATTCTGGGATTGAATGACTGTGACGAGCTTCAAACTCGCGATTGTTGGGCGTGATGACAAATGCAAAAGAATCAATGGATTCTATTCCAGCATGATCGAGAACTGACAGATGATTAGCCGTGCCGTGACAGAGCATTTGGACCTTTTTCACCAAGAGGATGAGATGTAGCCATTGACAACGGTGATGCCCTACATACAGCTTGCCATGGAAAGGAGTAAGAAGGATTGGATGAAGGCAATAGGAAAGCAGAGATTCAGAAGGAGTACAGCATCTTCATATGCCTATCTGAAATTCCCATCGATGATCTACATAAGTATTTCTATCTTTATTTTCTATTTATTTATTATTATTATTCGAAAACTCCATAACCATTTATTATCCGCCTGACTGAGATTTACAAGATGACCATAGCTTGCTTCATACCAACAATCTCCATGGGATCGACCCTTACTCACGTAAGGTATTACTTGGACGACCCAGTGCACTTGCTGCTTAGTTGTGCGGAGTTGTGACTAAGTGTGATTCATGTTTGAGAGCGCTACCAAGTTTTTGGTGCCATTGTTGATGATCACAATTTCGTGCACCAAGTTTTTGGCACCGTTGCTGGGGATTGTTCGAGTATGAACAACTGACGGTTCATCTTGTTGCTCAGATTAGATAATTTTCTTTTTTATTTTCTTTTCAAAAAGTTTTCAATAATATTTTTCAAAATTTTCCCTTTGTTTTCGAAAAATCCTTCAGAGTTTTTAAGAATGAATTCTAGAGTTTCAAAATGGTATGCTAAAGCTTGGCTGGCCATCAAGCTTTAGACTAACCTGGTATGATTCCTGGGATTTTGATTGAGTACTTTGAATTCATTACTTCCTTTTTCATATATATTTTTCGAAAAATATAAAATAAAATCCAAAAAAATAATAAAGTTATAAAAATCAAAAATATTTTTGTGTTTCTTGTTTGAGTCTTGTGACATGTTTTAAGTTTGGCATCAATTGCAAATTCATATTGTTCTTGCATTTTTCTAAAAATTCATGCATTCATAGTGTTCTTCATGATCTTCAAGTTGTTCTTGGTAAGTCTACTTGTTTGATCTTGATAATTTCTTGTTTTGTGTTCTTTGTTGTTTTTCATATGCATTTGTGCATTCATATTGTCTAAGCATTGCAAATTTCTAAGTTTGGTGTCTTGCATGTTTACTTTGCATCAAAATTTTTTCGAAAAATATGTTCTTGATGTTCATCATGATCTTCAAAGTGTTCTTGGTGTTCATCTTGACATTCATAGTGTTCTTGCATGCATCATGTGTTTTCATTCATAATCTTCATGTTGTGAGTCATTTTTGTTGTTTTTCTCTCTCATCACTAAAAAAATTTTAAAAATAAAAAAATATCTTTTCTTTTTTTCTCTCAAAATTTCGAAAATTTGGGTTGACTTAGTCAAAAAATTTTAAAATTAGTTGTCTCTTGTAAATCAAGTCAAATTTTCAAATTTTAAAAATCTTATCTTTTCAGAACTTTTTCAAAAATTAAATCTTTTCCATTTTTCTTATTAATTTACGAAAATTCTTTAAAATATTTTTCAAAAATCTTTTTCCTAGTTTTATCTTTATTTTCGAAAATTATGCTAACAATTAATATGATTGATTCAAAAATTTGAAGTTTATTACTTTCTTGTTAAGAAATATTCAATCTTTAAATTCTAGAATCATATCTTTTAGTTTCTTGTTAGTCAAGTAATTAATTTTAATTTTAAAAATTAAATCTTTTCTAACCATATCTTTTTAATCATATCTTTTTATCTTATCTTTTATATCATATCTTTTTCAAAATTTTATCTTTTTTCAAAAATATGATTTTAAAATATCTTTTCTAACTTCTTATCTTCTTATCTTCTTATCTTTTCAAATTTGATTTTCAAATCTTTTTTCAACTAACTATTTGACTTTTTGTTTGTTTCTTATCTTTTTCAAAACCACCTAACAACTTTTCTCTCTCTAATTTTCGAAAAATACCTTTTTCTTTTTTCAAAAATTCTTTTTAATTAATTAATTGTTTCAATTTTTAATTTTAATTTTATTTCTTATCTTAAATTTCGAAAATCACTAACTCTTTTTCAAAATTTATTTTCGAAATTCTCCTTCTCTCATCTTATTCTATTTATTTATTCATTCACTAACACTTCTCTTCATCTCAAATCTCTGCCCCTATCCTCACCTTTGTGTTTGGATTCTCCTTTCTTTATTCCCTTTCTTCTTCTACTAACAATAAGAACCCTTTTTACTGTGACATAGAGGATTCCTCTTCTTTTTCTGTTCTCTTCTCTTTCATATGAGCATGAACAAGGAAAAAGGCATTCTTGTTGAAGCTGATCCAGAACCTGAAAGGACTCTGAAGAGGAAACTAAGAGAAGCTAAATTACAACAATCCAGAGACAACCTTGTTGAAATTTTCGAACAAGAAAAGGATATGGCAGCCGAACCCAACAACAATAATGCAAGAAGGATGCTTGGTGATTATACTGCACCTGCGTCCAAGTTTGATGGAAGAAGCATCTCAATTCCTGCCATTGGAGCAAACAATTTTGAGCTTAAACCTCAATTAGTTGCTCTAATGCAACAGAACTGCAAGTTTCATGGACTTCCATCAGAAAATCCCTACCAGTTCTTAACTGAGTTCTTGCAGATCTTTGAGACTGTTAAGACTAATGGAGTAGATCCTGAAGTCTACAGACTCATGCTTTTCCCTTTTGCTGTAAGAGACAAAGCTAGAACATGGTTGGATTCACAACCTAAGGATAGCCTGGACTCTTGGGATAAGCTGGTCACGGCCTTCTTGGCTAAGTTCTTTCCTCCTCAAAAGCTGAGCAAGCTTAGAGTGGATGTTCAGACCTTCAAACAAAAAGATGGTGAATCCCTCTATGAAGCTTGGAAAAGATACAAGCAAATAACCAAAAGATGTCCTTCTGACATGTTTTCAGAATGGACCATGATAGATATATTCCATTATGGTCTATCTGGGTTCTCTAAGATGTCACTGGACCATTCTGCAGGTGGATCCATTCACCTAAAGAAAACACTTGCAGAAGCTCAAGAACTTATTGACATGGTTGCAAATAACCAGTTCATGTACACTTCTGAGAGGAATTCTATGAGTAATGGGATGCCTCAAAGGAAGGGAGGTCTTGAAATTGATACTCCGAATGCCATATTGGCTCAGAACAAAATGTTGACTCAGCAAGTCAACATGATTTCTCAAAGTCTGAATGGATGGCAAAATGCATCCAACAGTACTAAAGAGGTATCTTCTGAAGAAGAAGCATATGATCCTGAGAATCCTGCAACGGCAGAGGTAAATTACATGGATGAACCTTATGGAAACCCCTATAATTCCTCATGGAGAAATTATCCAAATTTCTCAAGGAAGGATCAACAAAAGCCTCAACAAGGCTTTAATAATGGTGGAAGAAACAGGCTCAGCAATAGCAAGCCTTTTCCATCATCTTCTCAGCAACAGACAGAGAATTCTGAGCAGAGCACCTCTAGCTTAGCAAACATAGTCTCTGATCTGTCTAAGGCCACTTTAAGTTTCATGAGTGAAACAAGGTCCTCCATTAGAAATGTGGAGGCACAAGTGGGCCAGCTGAGCAAGAAAGTCATTGAAACTCCTCCTAGTATTCTCCCAAGCAATACAGAAGAGAATCCAAAAGGAGAGTGCAAGGCCATTGATATAATCAATATGGCTGAATGCACAAGGGAGGAGAAGGACAAAAATCCCAAAGAAGAAGACCTCATGGGACGTCTCTCAGGCAAGAAGGAGTTCCCTATTGAGAACCTAAAGGAATCTGAGGCTCATATAGAGACCATAGAGATCCCATTAAACCTCATTCTGCCATTCATGAGCTCTGAAAACTACTCTTCCTCTGAAGAGGATGAAGATGTAACTGGAGAGTAAGTTGCTCAATATTTAGGAGCTATCATGAAGCTGAATGCCAAGTTGTTTGGTAATGAGACTTGGGAAGATGCACCTCCCTTGCTCATTAGTGAACTAGATACATGGGTTCAGCAAACTCTACCTCAAAGGAAACAAGATCCTGGTAAATTCTTAATACCTTATACCATGGGCACCATGACCTTTGAGAAGGCTTTGCGTGACCTGGGGTCAGGTATAAATGTTATGCCACTCTCTGTAATGGATAAGCTGGGAATTATTGAGGTACAACCTGCCATATTCTAATTACAAATGGCAGATAAGTCAGTAAGACAAAATGATGGATTAGTAGAGGACGTATTAGTGAAGGTTAAAGGCCTTTACATCCCTGCTGATTTCATAATCTTAGACACTAGGAAGGAGGAGGATGAATGCATCATCCTTGGAAGACCCTTTCTAGCCACAGCAGGAGCTGTGATTGATGTTAACAGAGGAGAACTAGTCCTTCAATTAAATGAGGACTACCTTGTGTTTAAAGCTCAAGGATCTTCCTCTGCAACCATGGAGAGAAAGCATGAAAAGCTTATCTCAGTGCAGAGTCAAACAAAACCCCCACAATCAATCTCTAAGTTTGGTGTAGGGAGGCACAGCCAAACTCTAAGTTTGGTGCTGAATCCCCACATCCAAACTCTAACTTTGGTGTTGGGAGTCTACAATATTAACCTGATCACCTGTGAGGCTCCATGAGAGCCCACTGTCAAGCTAGTGATATTAAAGAAGCGTTTATTGGGAGGCAACCCAATTTTTATGTATCTAATTTTATTTTTCTTTTATTGTTCTTTTATGTTTTATTAGGTTCATAATCATGTGGAGTCATGACAAAAAATACTAAAATTAAAAACAGAATCAAAAATAGCAGAAGAAAAATCACACCTTTGAGGAAGGACTTACTGGCGTTTAAACACCAGTAAGGAGCATCTAGCTGGCGTTCAACGCCAGAACAGAGCATGGATCTGGCGCTGAACGCCAGAAACAAGCAGCATCCTGGCGTTTGAACGCCAAGAATATACCCAGAGGAAAGCTGGTGCTGAACACCAGAAACATGCATGGAACTGGCGTTCAACGTTAGAAACATGCTGCAATTGGGCGTTGAACGCCCAACATAAGCATCATTTCGGCGTTTAAACGCCAGAATTAGATGCAAAGGCGTTTTACATGCCTAATTGGTGTAGGGATGTAAATCCTTGACACCTCAGGATCTGTGGACCCCACAGGATCATCCCAGGATCTGTGGACCCCACAGGATCCCCACCTACCTCAACTCACCTTCTCTCCTCTTCTTCACATTCATCCTCTCTTCCCCATAAACACTCTTCCCCAAAAACCCTTCACCAATCACCTCAATCTCTCTTCCCAATTACCCACCTTCACCACTCACATCCATCCACCCTTACCCATAAACCCCACCTACCTTCAAATTTCAAAAACACTTTTCCACCCAACCCACCCAATATGGCCAAACCTTAACCCCTCTCCATCCACTATAAATACCCCTCCATTCTTCTTCATTTTCACACAACACAACCTTCTCCTCTCCATCTTGGCCGAAACACAACCTTCTCTCCCTCTCCTCCATATCTTCTTCTTCTTCATCTATTCTTTCTTCTCTTACTCGAGGGCGAGTAATATTTTAAGTTTGGTGTGGTAAAAGCATAGCTTTTTGTTTTTCCATAACCATTAATGGAACCTAAGGCCGGAAAAACCTCTAGAAAAAGGAAAGGAAGACAAAAGCTTCCACCTCTGAGTCATGGGAGATGGAGAGATTCATCTCCAAAGCCCATCAAGACCACTTCTATGATGTCGTGGCCAAGAAGAAGGTGATCCCTGAGGTCCCTTTCAAGCTCAAGAAAAATGAGTTTCCGGAGATCCGACATGAGATCCAAAGAAGAAGTTGGGAAGTTCTGACCAACCCCATTCAACAAGTCAGAATCTTGATGGTTCAAGAGTTCTATGCCAATGCATGGATCATTAGGAACCATGATCAAAGTATGAACCCGAATCCAAAGAACTATCTTACAATGGTTTGGGGGAAATACTTAGATTTTAGTCCGAAAAATGTGAGGTTGGTATTCAACTTGCACATGATACAAGGAGATGCACACCCCTACACAAGAAGGGTCAACTTTGATCAAAGGTTGGACCAAGTCCTTATGGACATATGTGTTGAAGGAGCTCAATGGAAAAGAGACTCCAAAGGCAAGCCAGTTTAATTAAGAAGACTGGACCTCAAGCCTGCGGCTAGAGGATGGTTGGAGTTCATCCAATGCTCCATCATCCCCACTAGCAACGATCTGAAGTTACTGTGGATCGGGCCATCATGATTCATAGCATCATGAATGGAGAGGAAGTAGAAGTTCATGAAGTCATCTCCCTTGAATTCTACAAAATAGCCGAAAAGTCCTCCACCATGGCAAGGCTAGCTTTTCCTCATCTTATTTGCCATCTATGTTACTCAGCTGGAGTTATCATAGAAGGAGACATCCCCATTGAGGAGGATAAGCCCATCACTAAGAAGAGGATGGAACAAATAAGAGAGCCCACTCATGGATCCCAAGAGACGCATGAGGAAGCTCATCACCAAGAAATCCCAGAGATGCCTCAAGGGATGCACTTTCCTCCCATAACTATTGGGAACAACTCAACACTTCTATAGAAGATTTGAGTTACAATATGGATCAATTAAGGGGGGAACATCAAGAGCACTCCATCATTCTGCATGAAATTAGAGAAGATCAAAGAGAAATGAGGGAGGAGCAACAAAGACAATGAAGAGACAAGAAGAGCTAAAGGACATCATTGGTTCTTTAAGAAGAAAACGCCACCATCACTGAGGTGGACTCATATCTTGTTCTTAAATTTTTTTTGCTTTTCGGTTTTTTATGTTAAATGTTTATCTATGTTTGTGTCTCATTACATGATCATTAGTGTTTAGTAACTATGTCTTAAGGCTATGAATAAATTCCATGAATCCATCACCTCTCTTAAATGAAAAATGTTTTAATTCAAAAGAACAAGAAGTACATGAGTTTCGAAATTTTCCTTGAAATTAGTTTAATTATATTGATGTGGTGACAATACTTTTTGTCTTCTAAATGATTGCTTGAACAGTGCATAATTTTGATCTTGTTGTTCATGAATGTTAAAATTGTTGGCTCTTGAAAGAATGATGAACAAAGAGAAATGTTATTGATAATCTGAAAAATCATGAAAATTGATTCTTGAAGCAAGAAAAAGCAGTGAATAGCAAAAGCTTGTGAAAAAAAAAGTGGCGAAAAAAATATATAGAAAGAAAAAGAAAAAGCAAGCAGAAAAAGCCAATAGCCCTTAAAACCAAAAGGCAAGGGTATAAAGGATCCAAGGCTTTGAGCATCAATGGATAGGAGGGCCCAAGGAAATAAAATCCAGGCCTAAGTGGCTAAATCAAGCTGTCCCTAACCATGTGCTTGTGGCATGTAGGTCCAAGTGAAAAGCTTGAGACTGAGTGGTTAAAGTCAAGATCCAAAGCAAAAAGAGTGTGCTTAAGAGCTCTGGACACCTCTAACTGGGGACTTTAGCAAAGCTGAGTCACAATCTGAAAAGGTTCACCCAGTCATGTGTCTATGGCATTTATGTATCCGGTGGTAATACTGGAAAATAAAGTGGTTAGGGCCACGGCCAAGACTCATAAAAGTAGCTGTGTTCAAGAATCAACAAACTAGGAGAATCAATAACACTATCTGAAATTCTAAGTTACTATAGATGCCAATCATTCTAAACTTCAAAGGAGAAAGTGAGATGCCAAAACTGTTCAGAAACAAAAAAGCTACAAGTCCCGCTCATCTAATTAGAACTAATATTCATTGATATTTTGGGATGTATAGTATATTCTCTTCTTTCTATCCTAATTGATTTTCAGTTTCTTGGGGACAAGCAACAATTTAAGTTTGGTGTTGTGATGAGCGGATAATTTATACGCTTTTTGGCATTGTTTTTAGATAGTTTTTAGTATAATCTAGCTACTTTTAGGGATTTTTTCATTAGTTTTTATGCTAAATTCACATTTTTGGACTTTACTATGAGTTTGTGTGTTTCTCTGTGATTTCAGGTATTTTTTGGCTGAAATTGAGGGACATGAGCAAAACTCTGATAAAAGGCTGACAAAGGACTGCTGATGCTGTTGGATTCTGACCTCCATGCACTCGAAATGGATTTTCTGGAGTTACAGAACTTCGAATAGTGTGGTCTCAACGGCGTTGGAAAGTAGACATCCAGAGCTTTCCAGTAATATATAATTTTTCATACTTTATTCGTGATTAGATGACGTAAACTGGCGCTCAACGCCAGTTTCATGTTGCATTCTGGAGTCAAACGCCGGAAACATGTCACGAACCAGAGTTGAACGCCAAAAACACGTTACAACTTGGCGTTCAACTCCAAAAGAAGCCTCTGCACGGGTAAAGCTCGAGCTTAGTCCAAGCACACACCAAGTGGGCCCCAGAAGTGGATTTCTGCATCAATTACTTACTTCTATAAACCCTAGTATCTAGTCTAGTATAAATAGGACATTTTATTATTGTATTAGACATCCTGGATTGTATTTTTGATCCTGTGATCACGTTTTGGAGGCTGGACATTCGACCATGCCTGAACCTTCATCACTTATGTATTTTCAACGGTGGAGTTTCTACAAACCATATATTAAGGGTGTGGAGCTCTGCTGTACCTCAAGTTTTAATGCAATTACTACTATTTTCTATTCAATTCAGTTTATTCCTGTTCTAAGATATTCGTTGCACTTCAACATGATGAATGTGATGATCCGTGACACTCATCATCATTCTCACCTATGAACGCGTGACTGACAACCACTTCCGTTCTACCTTAGACCGGGCGCATATCTCTTGGATTCCTTAATCTGAATCTTCGTGGTAGAAGCTAGAATTGATGGTGGCATTCATGAGAATCTGGAAAGTCTAAACCTTGTTTGTGGTATTCCAAGTAGGATTCTAGGATTGAATGACTGTGACGAGCTTCAAACTCACGATTGTTGGGTGTGATGACAAATGCAAAAGAATCAATGGATTCTATTCCAGCATGATCGAGAACCGACATATGATTAGTCGTGCCGTGACAGAGCATTTGGACCTTTTTCACTGAGAGGATTGGATGTAGCCATTGACAACGGTGATGCCCTACATACAGCTTGCCATGGAAAGGAGTAAGAAGGATTGGATGAAGGCAGTAGGAAACTCAGAAATTCAGAAGGAGCATAGCATCTTCATATGCCTATCTGAAATTCCCATCAACGATCTACATAAGTATTTCTATCTTTATTTTCTGTTTATTTATTATTATTATTCGAAAACTCCATAACCATTTATTATCCGCCTGACTGAGATTACAAGATGACCATAGCTTGCTTCATACCAAGAATCTCCGTGGGATCGACCCTTACTCACGTAAGGTATTACTTGGACGACCCAGTACACTTGCTGGTTAGTTGTGCGGAGTTGCGACTAAGTGTGATTCACGTTTGAGAGCGCTACCAAGTTTTTGGCGCTATTGTTGATGATCACAATTTCATGCACCATAGCACAAGCCCT
Organism: Arachis hypogaea; assembly: GCF_003086295.3. Classification (NCBI taxonomy): domain Eukaryota; kingdom Viridiplantae; phylum Streptophyta; class Magnoliopsida; order Fabales; family Fabaceae; genus Arachis; species Arachis hypogaea. The sequence goes on from NC_092040.1 coordinate 62,880,345, forward strand.
ACCAGCATACGCGTGCCCCACGCGTCCGCGCCGTTCTTTAAAACAAGGCCAACCACGCGATCGCGTCACCCAAAGTTTTGGCAAAATAAGTTTTTCACCAGAGAGTTGCGCGGCCACGAGGCTGCACTCGTGCTGAAGGCACGAATCACTTCACGCGAATGCGTGACCCACGCGTTCGTGTCACTTCATCGAAGCGCTATCCACGCGCTCGCGTCGCCTGTGCTGCACAGCTTATCCAACACAGCCAAATATCTTATCTTTTCTTCCCCAAATCTAAATCTTTTTCTTTCCCCTTTCTTAATTCTTTCTTCTTCCTCCTTTACTTTCTTCTATTATCTCCACTCCTCATCTTATTCATTCTTTTTCTTTTTCTCTCTTTACTCTCTTCTTTCTCTTTTTCTCCCTTCCTTTTCTATATTTGCTGTTTTACATTGGTGTTACAATCTTTTTACTCATCTGTTGCATATCTCCTGTATTATTTTAGGTGCTTCTTAACTTGTTGCTATTTAGTTGACATGCCATGTGCTTCTATTATTTTCTCACTTGCATATTGTAGCTACCATGTAATTGAGACCCTCATTATTTGGCATTAACCCACCCAGACCTTATTTATTTTCTTATCTTTATTTCTGGGTTACTTTTTCTTCTTTTTCCTCTTCTTTCAGGCTGGCCACCAAGAGGGAAAAGACGAGTTTCTAACTGGAACAATGAACAAGTCTACCACATAATCTTTGGAGAAAAGCATTAGTTGGAGCAACCCGTCCACCTGCACATCTCAGCATGCACCGAAGACGGTGCAATCTTTAAGTGTGGGAAGGTCGATACCGATCTCCACGAGTTAGTTATTCTCTTCTCAACACCAATATTCTATTTTCTTTGTTTGTTCATTGTTGCATTGCATAATAGTTTGCATGTGTAGTTGATTGTTTGCATTTAAATACTACTTGGTTGAAATATAATAAGATTCTTCTAAAGACCCTATTTTTGAAAAATTTCACTAATTTAAAATAAAAATTTTTTGTGTTAAATTTTTTTGAAGTTGTATTTGGAACATGATTTTTGAGCCAAAGAACACACAACCTGTGAGATTTGAGCTTAATTGCATGGTTACATTATTTAACCATAATATTTTATTCTTGTGTGGTTTCTTCTCTATAACTGCAATCTAGATTTTGTTCCAGTCTATATGTCCATTATTTAGTATATTTACATGCTTGCATATGATTGAGGCCATTATTTGTATTTTTGCTCACTTATCCTCACGTATCCCAAATAAACCTACCTTTTATGCCATCTTTGTTAGCCCCCTTGAGCCTTTTTAACCCCCTTTTATTTCATAACCACATTACTAGCCTTAAGCAGAAAAACAAAATAAAAATCTCAAGTTTAATCCTTGGTTAGCTTAAGATAGATATTGTATATAATTTAAGTGTGGGGAATTTTATGGGAACATGAGATGATAAAAAAAGGTAGGGAATTAAATTGAATAAGTTATTTGAAAATTTGGAAAGCATGCTCCTGTGAAATCAAAATAATTAAATTACCATGTGCATTGATAAAAAAATAAAAAAATAAAGTAATTAAATAAGGGGATACAAAAAAAAATATATTACCCCAAATGCAAAATAAAAAGAAACAATGCACATGGGACAAAATTCAAAAAAATAAGTTTGATACATGAGCATGTAATACAAAAGTGGGAAAAATATGGGTAGCTAGGTAAAGTATTTTAAATTATATAAAGTATGTATATGTTAGGTGAGATCTTAGACTAATCAAGGATTCACTTTGTTAGCTCACTTAGCCTTATATATATATATATATATATATATATATATATATATATATATATATATATATATATATCCTTACCTTTACCTCAGCCCTATTACAACCCTGAAAAGACCTCATGATGTTTGCATTAGTATGCTAAATATTTGTTGATTGATTAGATGAAGAACAAAAGTTTAGAAAACATGACTAGGGAAGAGTAGAGTGATTGACCTTAGACACTTGAGCGATTAGAGTGATATACACTACCAGTGAGGGTTCAATGCTTGATTCTATGTTCCCTGCTTTCATGAGCTATCTTCTTACAAGTTTACTTGTTTTCACTATATGATTTGAATTAGTGGAATTTAAATTATTTTTGTCTTGGAGAACTTATTTATTTTTAACCAAGTAGGTAGGAACATCTTGGCATGTAGTTGCATTCATATAGATAGGTTGCATTTCATACATTCTATCATTCCTCTTCACTCTTTTAGTACTCTTGAGCTTAGCATGAGGACATGCTAATGTTTAAGTGTGGGGAGGTTGATAAACCACTATTTTATGGTTTATATTGTGCTAAATTGAGTGGTTTTTATCAAGTCTTTACACACTTATTCATACTAATTGCATGTGTTACATTTTCCTTCCTAATTCTGTGCTTTGATTAAAAACATGCTTCTTTGGTCTTAATTTAGCTAATCTTAAATCCTCTCTTATTACCATTCGATGCCTTGATATGTATGTTAAGTAATTTCAGAGATTACAGGGCAGGAATGGCATAGAGAATAAAAAGGAAGCATGCAAAACTAGAAGGAATAGAAGGAACTGAAGGAACTGCTAAAGCTGTCCAGCCTGACCTCTTGGTACTAAATCGACCATAACTTGAGCTACAAAGGTCCAAATGACACGGCTCTAGTTGCGTTGGAAAGCGAATATCCGGGGTTTCACAACGATATATAATTTGCTATAGCTTCCCCGAAGTTAGGCGATGTGAACGCGTGGATGACGCGCCCGCGTCGCATCTGCGAATTTCAATCCATACAAACGCGTGGACGACGCTTCCGCGTCACTTTCCCGTGACCTGTACGTACCAGGTTTCGAAATCAGTGATTTCTGGGCTATTTCTAACCCAATTTTTGGCCCAGAAAGAATAGATTAGAGACTATAAAGTGGGTAATGCATCCATACATCCATACATCATACAACAAACATTCATTCATAATTCACTTTTTATAATTTAGATGTAGTTTTTAGAGAGAGAGGTTCTCTCTTCTCTCTTCTCTCTTAGGATTAGGATTCCTTTTAAAGGATTTAGGAATACTTTTATCTTCTTCATCACAGGTTCAATGTTCTTTTTATTTATTTTCTCTTTTATTTGTTTATAAACTTATCATGTTATGATTTTCTTAATTAATATAATTTGAGGTATTTCAGACTCATGATTGCTTTCTTCTATTTATTATATAAATAATTTAGATTTTTCCCTTTTGGCTTTGGTTGATTAATTGGTGACTCTTGAGTTGTCAAACTCATCGTGATTGATAATTGTTACCTTTGCTGATTAATTTAGATTCCTATAACTTTAGTCTTTCCTTAAAGAGTTGACTAGGACTTTAGGTGTTAAATTGATTTGTCCACTTAACTTACCTTCATAGTTAGAGGTTGACTTAGTGGGAGCAAAAATATAATTCTCATCACCATTGATAAGGATAACTAGGATAGGACTTCCAGTTTTCATACCTTGCCAAGAGTTTTATTAGTTATTAATTTATTAATTCTCTGCAATCTATTTCTCTTATTCAAACCTTTTTCAAAATCCCGAAATATACCTTTGTATAACCAATAATAATTCATACCTCCCTACAATTCCTTGAGAAGACGACCCGAGGTTTAAATACTTCAGTTATCAATTGCAAAGGGGTTTGTTACTTGTGACAACCAAAACGTCTGTACAAAAGGATTTTCTGTTGGTTTAGAAGCTATACATACAACACGATTATATTTTTTATATTTCTTTACCGATAGGAAATCCGATCCTCAAAATACTAAAGTTATAGGAATCTAAATTAATCAGCAAAGATAGTAATTATCAATCACGATGAGTTTGACAACTCAAGAGTCACCAATTAATCAACCAAAGTCAACAGAGAAAAATATAAATTATTTATATAATAAATAGAAGAAAGCAATCATGAGTCTGAAATACCTCAAATTATATTAATTAAGAAAATCATAACATGAATGGTCCATAAGCCAATTTGGCAACATATATAATTAAAAAATAAGAGAAGTCAAAATAAAGGAATATTGAACCTAATTATGAAGATTACCTTTGCTGATTAATTTAGATTCCTATAACTCTAGTCTTTTCTTACGAAGTTGACTAGGACTTTTGGTGTTAAATTGATTTGTCCACTTAACTTACCATTGATAAGGATAACTAGGATAGGACTTCCAGTTTTTATTCATGATTTTTGTATGACTATATTCCATATTTGTTGATTGGTTAGATGAAGAACAAAGTTATAGAAAGTAATGATAGAAAGAAGAATAGAGCGATTAACCCAAATAAACATTGAGTGACTAGAGAATAAACACAAAATCTAATGAGGGTTTATTAGCTCATTCTCATATGTCCATGTTTAACTATTGATTGTCTTGCAAGTTGTGAACTGTCTTAACTCAACTCAATTGTAATTGTGCTTTTATATGATTTGGCCCTAGTTGCACATACATGATTCCTTGAAGATATAAATTAATTTGACTACATGTATGCTTTATATAGGTGAATAATAACTAGAATTGCATGACTCATTTAGGTAGTTCCATTTAGAGTAGATTGCATTGCATATGATTCCACCATTTGACTACATGTATGCTTTATATGAGGACATGCAATTGTTTAAGTGTGGGGAGGTTGATAAACCACTAATGCAAGGGCATCTTGGCCAGTTTCACTGACCATTTCTTTACTGTTTTTAGGGTAGTTTCATGCATTTCCTTAGGAAATAAGCTAGTTTTAGGTAGATATTCACTTACACCTTGATTCAAGCATACATTGTGCATTTTACATGATTTCATGAGGATTTTGCATAAATTTAGTGACAAATTGTATGTTGTATTACCCATAACTTGGACTAGAACTTTGATGCACTCTATTGCTTGATTTCAGGACTAAAGGAAGCAAGGAGGAACCACTTAACAGTCACGTTAATCTAATTAACGTGGCCACTAACGTGGAATGGGAGGTAACTTGCAAAGTTAATGAGAAAAGTGATTGCCAATAACGCTCTCGAAGCCATGATTGCCCACGTTAAGAGTCACGTTAACTAAGTTAACGTGAGCTCTAACGTGAAGAAAGGATTTTGAGCCAACGTTAGTGACACTTAACATTATCACTAACGTTGGCCAATGATCATAAGTGGCCACGTTAGAGTCCACGTTAACTTGGTTAACGTGGCCTCTAACGTTAACAAGGGGAAGGAAGCCAGCGCTAGTGACATTCAACATTGTCACCAACGTTGGCCTAAGGTGCAATGTACCACGTTAACTTCCACGTTAACTTGGTTAACGTGGGAGCTAACGTGAAAGGCAAGAATGGTCGACAACGTTAGTGACACCCAACATTGTCACTAACGTTGGAAGCAACCACAAAACCCCAAGGAGCCACGTTAACTTCTACGTTAACTTAGTTAACGTGGAAGCTAACGGCAATGAGTGAAAGATGAGCCAACGTTAGTGACACTCAACATTGTCACTAACGTTGGAAATGGTTTGCAAAGCCACGTTAGAAGCCACGTTAACCTAGTTAACGTGGACTCTAACGTGAATAGGGGCATATTGGAACGTTAGTGACAATGTTAAGTGTCACTAACGTTCTCGAAGATTGGCATGCCTACGTTAAAAGAGCCATGTTAACTAAGTTAACGTGGACTCTAACGTGGGAAAGGGGGAGGCTCTCAACGTTATTGGGAAAGTTGGGTCCCAATAACGTGTGTGAAGGACAAAGAGGCAACGTTAGTGGCAACGTTTGTGCCACTAACGTTGAGGTTAACATGGCCTTTACTTGGGTAAGAAACGTTAGTGAAAAGGTTGAATGACACTAACATTTTCGAACATATTTTCTCACTGAATGTTAACACCTCTAACGTCCTAAGCTAAAGTCTCTGCCCACTTCACACTTTCTCTCTGCAAGTAAAACCAAGCCCAAGTGAAGAAGAGAACTGCTCCAAACTGAAGATCCAAAGGCCCAAAACTTGAAGAATCAACTAGAAGAATAGAAGAATAGTATATATAGGAGTAGCTTTGAATTATATGAAGGGAGTTTTTTGGGGAGAGAGTTGGAAAAGAGTATGAAAGGAAAAGAAAAGCATTACTCTCTATATTTTTACTTTCTCTGCTCTTCGAGTTCAGAATGTATTCTCCATCTTTGTTTTCATTTTTTAGAGCTATGAACAACTAAACCCATTTCATTGGGTAGGGAGCTCTGTTGTAATTTGATGGATCAATACTAGTTTTCTTCATTCTTCTTCTATCTTTTCTCTTGATTTTACTTGAAAGCTTTCGATCTTCATCCCATTGGGTAGTTATCTTGGAAAAGAAACTATTCAAACTTGGATCCCTTCTGAACCTTGAAAGAGGAATGAAGAGATCAAGCTAGAAATGCTTTCTCATGCTGGACCAAATTGGGTTTGGATGGATATGTGACTATAATCCTCTCAAAACTTGATTTGGGAAATGCATGTGGTATAATCTGTGACCACACTTCATCTCTTCTCATGAGCAATTGACCAAGGAATTGGCTATTGATCAAGATTTGAGAGATTGAATTGCAAGAAATTGTAATTCAATCAATTAAGATTGCCAAGGAGATCAATGAATGCATTGATTGAGGAAGAGATGAAAATGAACTTGATCCGGAGAATTGCAACATCTCCTGTGCCCAATGAACTCCCCAAATTCTGATCTCACCCATTCTCTTTAATTTTTGCGTTTATTTTCATGAGCAAACACCCCATTCCCATTTACAATTCTGCAATTTAATTTCAGTCATTTACTTCCAGTTCTTTAATTCAAGCATTTACTTTTCCGTCATTTACATTCCGCCATTTTATTTTCTGCAACTCTCAACCCAAATTCTGAATTCGCACAACTAGAACAATCTTCTAATCAAAGTTGCTTGATCAATCAATCCCTGTGGGATTCGACCTCACTCTATTGTGAGTTTTTACTTGACGATAAAATTCAGTACACTTGCCGAAGGAAATTTGTTGAGAGACAATTTCCACCTGCATCAAGTTTATGGCGCCGTTGCCGGGGATTGATTGTGCATCAACAATTATTAGATTGGAAGATCACTAGGTTGAGCATTTTTGTTTTGTTGAATTAACTTTCTGTTTGAGTAGTTTACTTTCTGTCTTAGTTAACTTCTTCCCTTTCCCCTCTACTTTTTCGTTTCTTTGTTATTTACAATTCAGTTTACTAACCCACTAACTGTTTGATATATTGCTTCACTCACAACTAACAGTAATTTTGACAACAATACTATCTGCACATAGTTTTTCCTTACTTGTACTTGTTGGTTGTATGACAGGGAGAAGAAGTGGGGCTTCAACTTCTTTCGATTCTGAACCAGAGAGGACCCTCCTTAGATTAAGGAGGGAAGCAAGAGGGAAACGTGCAATCGGTGCTGAAAAGGAGGAGGAACACTTTGAATTAAACATGGAAGGCAACATAGAAAACCAACATGAAGAAGAGGCTAATTACCATGGGGGAGGAGGTAGAGCAAATCATGTTGGGGAGGATAGAAGAGTGTTAAGCTCTTATATCAATCCCGACCCAGGCAACTGTGGGAGCAACATTCAGAAGCCCACCATACACGCCAACAATTTCGAGCTAAAACCTCAGCTCATCACTCTTGTGTAGAATAATTGCTCATTTAGAGGAGGTGCTCAAGAAGATCCGAATCAACACTTGACCATCTTCTTGAGGATTTGTGACACAGTGAAGTCCAATGGAGTCCACCAGGATGTCTATAGGCTGCTCTTGTTCCCTTTCTCACTCAGGGACAAGGCATTCAAATGGCTCGAATCCTTCCCAAAAGAAAGCCTGACGAATTGGGAGGAGTTAGTGAATAAGGTTTTGGTAAGGTTTTACCCCTCGCAATGAATCAATAGGCTGAGAACTGAAGTACAGACGTTCAGACAGCAAGATGGGGAGACACTTTATGAAGCTTGGGAAAGGTTTAAAGACTTAACAAGAAGGTGTCCACCAAATATGTTTAATGAATGGGTGCAGTTGCATATCTTCTATGAAGGCTTGTCATATGAATCAAAGAAGGCAGTAGATCATTCCTCTGGAGGATCCTTGAACAAGAAGAAGACCATTAAAGAAGCCATAGATGTCATTGAAACTGTAGCTGAGAATGACTACTTCTATGCTTCCGAAAGAGGGAACACAAAGGGAGTAATAGAGCTAAACAATGTGGATGCTCTGCTGGCTCAGAACAAGCTCATTACCAAGCAGTTAGTTGACCTCACCAAGAAGATGGAGAGGAACCAAGTGGCAGCAATCACCACCTCATCAACAATCCAAGAAGAAGTTGAAGAAGAAGACCTTGAGCAAGCCAACTACATTGGGAATTCACCTAGACAGAACCATGGTCCATACTCCAAGACATACAACTCTGGATGGAGGAACCACCCAAACTTTGGGTGGGGGAATTAGCAAGAGCAAAGCCAAGACCAGAGACGTTACAACTCCAACAACAATGCAGCTCATCAACAATTCACACAGAGGACATATCAACACCCCCACAACAACACTTATCATCCTTCCACCTCTAATCCCAACTTACCATCAATTGATGACAGACTCTCTAAGCTTGAAACCTTACTTGAAGAAATATGCCAAGAGATTCAAGAAGATAAGGTGTTCAAAGAAGAGGTGCGAGCCAACATTAAGAACCAAGGAGAGACCATCAAGAAGCTGGAATTCCAAGTGGGATGCTTAGCGGAGAAGATTCCCAAACCTATTGATGGCTTCCCAAGTGACACGAAGAAAAATCCAAGAAGAGAAGCAAAGAAAGTAAGATGGAAAGATTGCAAAATGGTCACTACAAGTGATCAAGAGGATGAAGACGAGAAAAGCAACCTCTCCCAACAGCCTGAAAATAACTCAACAGAGGAGGAGGATAGAGATCACCAAGAACCAGAAATCTCACAACAAGAGTTGCTGAAGCTCTATGCACCATTTCCCCAACTGCTCAATGGTGCTGTTGGGAAGAGAATATACTCAAGGTTCCTAGACTTGTTTGCATCTCTGCATGTGAACATACCATTCATCAAGGCCATACAACAAATGCCTGCATTCATCAAGTACATGAAAGAACTTCTTCCCAGGAAAAGCTTACTCAAAGGAGGCCAAACTATAGTGTTAAACAAGGAATGTAGTGCCCTTATTCAACCTGAATTACCTGCAAAAAGAAGAGACCCAGGGAGTTTTCACATCCCCTATACCATAGGGGAAACAATGTTCGATAAAGCACTCTGTGATTTAGGGGAAAGCATCAACTTACTGCCCCTATCCCTGGCGAAAAGGCTGCAGATCAATGAGATAATGCCCACAGATGTGGTCATCAGACTGGCTGATAAGACTCAAAAGCAAGCAATAGGAGTGGTGGAAAATGTGTTACTAAAGGTTGGAAAATACTTTCTCCCAACAGACTTTGCCATCTTGGACATGGAAAAAAGTCACACTCACCCAATCATATTGGGAAGACCCTTCCTAGCTACGGCCAGAGCACTCATAGATGTGGAGAAAGGAGAGCTAATATTGAGGATCCATGATGAACGACTCAGCTTTAATGTCTTCAAACTCTCACAAGAAGTAGACCAAGAGCACAAGGAACCAAGTAAAGACCCTGATGAGATGCTAAAGGAGGAAGCAAGCACAGAAGCACACCCAACCTATCTGGAGACTCCTTTGGTTGATAAACAAGGGAAACAGCAACTACCACAGCTCAAGGATAAGTTAGAAGAACCTAAACCTCTAGAGGCATGTGAAGACAACATCACAAATCCCTTAGAAAAAGAAGTCATCAAGAGCAAGGCAAGATCAAAGGACACAAGGAAGAAGGTACCAAGGAAGTGGAGGAACAAAAAGATCCATACGGAAGACTTCTCTCCAGGAGATAGAGTGATCTCAACTTACTTTCCAGATATCCCCCCTAATCTCCCTACTGTACCATCTCAGTTACCTAAAGTCTCCACAATCAACAGAATTCTCTCCCTGGAACATGTAGAGATCATTGATACAACCAATGGATACAAGTCCACAGCGAGAGGGGAGGACTTCAAGCATTACCAACCACCCTGATGAGGGAGAAACGTCAAGCTAGTGACGCTAAAGAAGCGCTTCATGGGAGGCAACCCATGTTTTATATGCTTTTAGAAGATAGTAAATAAGTCAATATTTATGAATTCAAACCCAAACTTGACAAACTCTTGGTGGAATCCTTATTGTGCAGTATACAGTGAAGAACAAGTTTGGTGTTCAAAGCATGCCAAGAAAGCATGAATGCAATCAAGAGCATGCTAGTCTTGGAAACTTTGAACAGAACTTTTCATCACAGTGCTCTAAACTAAGTTTGGTGTCACCCCATGGTGCCACCAATATGCATATAAAGACCCACGAATAGTTAGTTAGTTAGTTGGAATTCATGAATAAACAATTTAATCTTTTCTCATTTTTCTTTTTAATTCTGGCCGTAAAGTTCATGTTGTCGTTTTGATATCTTTTCTCACCTTTCTTATTTCGTCTTTATAGGGAAAAGAAAAAGAGCATTGATGGGGATTGATTGGACAATTAAATGGGGGAAGTTCGGCCATGGTGCGCGAAATTGTGAACAATACTTTTTCACAACTCTCATAATCCCCGGTCATGAACCCCAAAAACTTGGTAGCTCAATACCATGGCATTACACAACTTCGCACAACTAACCAGCAAGTGCACTGGGTCGTCCAAGTAATAAACCTTACGCGAGTAAGGGTCGATCCCACAGAGATTGTTAGTATGAAGCAAGCTATAGTCATCTTGTAAATCTTAGTCAGGCAAACTCAAATGGATATGGTGATGAACGAAATAAACATAAAGATAAAGATAGAGGTACTTATGTAATTCATTGGTAGGAACTTCAGATAAGCGCATGAAGATGCCTTCCCTTCCGTCTCTCTGCTTTCCTACTGTCTTCATCCAATCCTTCTTACTCCTTTCCATGGCAAGCTCATGTAGGGTTTCACCGTTGTCAATGGCTACCTCCCATCCTCTCAGTGATTACGTTGCCTATGCTCTGTCACAGCATGGATAATCATCTGTCGGTTCTCGGTCAGGCCGGAATAGAATCCAGCGATTCTTTTGCGTCTGTCACTAACGCCCCGCCTGCTAGGAGTTTGAAGCACGTCACAGTCATTCAATCATTGAATCCTACTCAGAATACCACAGACAAGGTTAGACCTTCCGGATTCTCTTGAATGCCGCCATCAGTTCTAGCCTATACCACGAAGACTCTGATCTCACGGAATGGTTGGCTCGGTTGTCAGGCGAGCACTCGGTTGTCAGGCGATCAACCATGCATCGTGCAATCAGGAATCCAAGAGATATTCACCCAATCGAAGGTAGAACAGAGGTGGTTGTCAGTCACATGTTCATAGGTGAGAATGATGATGAGTGTCACGGATCATCACATTCATCAAGTTGAAGAACAAGTGATATCTTAGAACAAGAACAAGCGGAATTGAATGGAAGAACAATAGTAATTGCATTAATACTCGAGGTACAGCAGAGCTCCACACCTTAATCTATGGTGTGTAGAAACTCCACCGTTGAAAATACATAAGAACAAGGTCTAGGCATGGCCGTGAGGCCAGCCTCCCAATGATCTAAGAACTAGACGTTCAAAGATGATCTAGAGATCTAAAGTGATCAAAAGATCCCCCCCGATTAAAATACAATAGTAAAAGGTCCTACTTATAGAAAACTAGTAGCCTAGGGTGTACAAAGATGAGTAAAAGACATAAAAATCCACTTCCGGGCCCACTTGGTGTGTGCTTGGGCTGAGCAATGAAGCATTTTCGTGTAGAGACTCTTATTGGAGTTAAACGCCAGCTTTAGTGCCAGTTTGGGCGTTTAACTCCCATTTTGGTGCCAGTTCCGGCGTTTAACGCTGGGATTTCTAAGGGTGACTTTGAACGCCGGTTTGGGCCATCAAATATTGGGGAAAGTATGGACTATCATATATTGCTGGAAAGCCCAGGATGTCTACTTTCCAACGCCGTTGAGAGCGCGCCAATTGGGCTTCTGTAGCTCCAGAAAATCCGCTTCGAGTGCAGGGAGGTCAGAATCCAACAGCATCTGCAGTCCTTTTTTTGTCTCTGAATCAGATTTTTGCTCAGGTCCTTCAATTTCAGCCAGAAAATACCTGAAATCACAGAAAAACACACAAACTCATAGTAAAGTCCAGAAAAGTGAATTTTAACTAAAAACTAATAAAAATATACTAAAAACTAACGAGATCATACCAAAACCATACTAAAAACAATGCCAAAAAGCGTACAAATTATCCGCTCATCACAACACCAAACTTAAATTGTTGCTTGTCCTCAAGCAACTGAAAATCAAAATAGGATAAAAAGAAGAGAATATGCAATGGATTCCAAAAACATCTATGAAGATCAGTATTAATTAGATGAGCGGGGCTTTTAGCTTTTTGCCTCTGAATAGTTTTGGCATCTCACTCTATCCTTTGAAATTCAGAATGATTGGCTTCTTTAGGAACTTAGAATCTAGATAGTGTTATTGATTCTCCTAGTAGAGTATGATGATTCTTGAACATAGCTACTTATTGAGTTTTGGCTGTGGCCCAAAGCACTCTGTCTTCCAGTATTACCACCGGATACATACATGCCACAGACACATAATTGGGTGAACCTTTTCAGATTGTGACTCAGCTTTGCTAGAGTCCCCAATCAGAGGTGTCCAGGGTTCTTAAGCACACTCTTATTGCCTTGGATCACAACTTTATTTCTTTCTTTTCTTTCTTTTTTTTTTCTCTCTTTTTTTGATTTTTTTTTAATAGAAATGCTTTTTCTTGCTTCAAGAATCATTGTAATGATTTTTCAGATCCTCAGTAACATGTCTCCTTTTTCATCATTCTTTCAAGAGCCAACATTCATGAACCACAAATTCAAGATACATATGCACTGTTTAAGCATACATTCAGAAAACAAAAATATTGCCACCACATCACAATAATTAAACTGTTATAAAATTCAAAATTCATGCAATTCTTTCCTTTTCAATTTAAGCACTTTTTTATTCAAGAAAGGTGATGGATTCATAGGACATTCATAACTTTAAGGCATAGACACTAAGACACTAATGATCACAAGACACAAACATGGACAAACATAAGCATAAAATTCGAAAAACAGAAGAATAAAGAACAAGGAAATCAAAGAACGGGTCCACCTTAGTGATGGCGGCTCTTTCTTCCTCTTGAAGATCTTATGGAGTGCTTGAGCTCCTCAATGTCTCTTCCTTGTCTTTGTTGCTCCTCTCTCATGAGTCTTTGATCTTCTCTAATCTCATGGAGGATGATGGAGTGTTCTTGATGCTCCACCCTTAGTTGTCCCATGTTGGAACTCAATTCTCCTAGGGAGGTGTTTAGTTGCTCCCAATAGTTTTGTGGAGGAAAGTGCATCCCTTGAGGAATCTCAGGGATTTCATGATGAGTAAGGTCTCTTGTGTGCTCCATCCTCTTCTTAGTGATGGGCTTGTCCTCATCAATGGGGATGTCTCCCTCTATGTCAACTCCAACTGAATAACAGAGGTGACCAATGAGATGAGGGAAGGCTAACCTTGCTAAGGTAGAGGACTTGTCCGCCACCTTATAGAGTTCTTGGGCTATAACCTCATGAACTTCTATTTCTTCTCCAATCATGATGCTATGGATCATGATAGCCCGGTCTATGGTAACTTCGGACCGGTTGCTAGTGGGAATGATTGAGCGTTGGATGAACTCCAACCATCCTCTAGCCACGGGTTTGAGGTCATGCCTTCTCAATTGAACCGGCTTTCCTCTTGAATCTCTCTTCCATTGGGCGCCCTCTTCACATATGACTGTGAGGACTTGGTCCAACCTTTGATCAAAGTTGACTCTTCTAGTGTAAGGATGTTCATCTCCTTGCATCATAGGCAAGTTGAACGCCACCCTCACACTTTCCGGACTAAAATCCAAGTATTTCCCCCGAACCAAAGTAAGATAATTCTTTGGATTCGGGTTCACACTTTGGTCATGGTTCTTGGTGATCCATGCATTGGCATAGAACTCTTGAACCATTAAGATTCCGACTTGTTGAATGGGGTTGGTAAGAACTTCCCAACCTCTTCTTCGGATCTCATGTCGGATCTCCGGATATTCACCCTTTTTGAGTGAAAAAGGGACCTCGGGGATCACCTTCTTCAAGGCCACAACTTCATAGAAGTGGTCTTGATGCACCCTTGAGATGAATCTTTCTATCTCCCATGACTCGGAGGTGGAAGCTTTTGCCTTCCCTTTCCTCTTTCTAGTGGTTTCTCCGGCCTTGGATGCCATAAATGGTTATGAAAAAACAAAAAGCAATGCTTTTACCACACCAAACTTAAAATGTTTGCTCGTCCTCGAGCAAAAGAAGAAAGAAGAGAGTAGAAGAAGAAGAAATGAGGGGAAAGGGAATGGCTTTAATTTTCGGCCAAGAAGGGGAGAAGTGGTGTGTATGTTGTGTGAAAATGAAGGAGTGAAGGAGGGTTTATATAGAAGAGGGGGAGGGGAGGGTTCGGCCATTTGAGGGTGGGTTTGGGAGGAAAAGTGGTTTGAATTTGAATGGTGAGGTAGGTGGGGTTTTATGAAAGATGGATGTGAGTGGTGAAGAGAAAGATGGGATTTGATAGGTGAAGGGTTTTTGGGAAGAGGTGTTGAGGTGATTGGTGAATGGGTGAAGACGAGAGAGAGAGTGGTAGGGTAGGTGGGGATCCTGTGGGGTCCACAGATCCTGAGGTGTCAAGGAAAAGTCATCCCTGCACCAAATGGCAAACAAAATCACGTTTTTAGCCATTTCTGGCGTTAAACGCCGGACTGGTGCCCATTTCTGGCGTTTAACGCCAGCTTCTTGCCCCTTTCTGGCGTTTAACGCCAGTCTGGTGCCCCTTTCTGGCGTTAAACGCCCAGAATGGTGCCAGACTGGGCGTTAAACGCCCAACAGCTAACCTCACTGGCGTTTAAACGCCAGTGGGTGCGTCCTCCAGGGTGTGCTATTTTTCTTCCTGTTTTTCATTCTGTTTTTGCTTTTTTCATTGATTTTGTGACTTCTCATGATCATCACCCTACAAAAAAGAAAAAATAACAAAATAAAATAGATAAAATATAACATTGGGTTGCCTCCCAACAAGCGCTTCTTTAATGTCAGTAGCTTGACAGAGGACTCTCATGGAGTCTCACAGATACTCAGAGCCATGTTGGAACCTCCCAACACCAAACTTAGAGTTTGAATGTGGGGGTTCAACACCAAACTTAGAGTTTGGTTGTGGCCTCCCAACACCAAACTTAGAGTTTGACTGTGGGGGCTCTGTTTGGCTCTGTTTTGAGAGAAGCTCTTCATGCTTCCTCTCCATGATGACAGAGGGATATCCTTGAGCCTTAAACACCAAAGATTCTTCATTCACTTGAATGATCAACTCTCCTCTATCAACATCAATCACAGCCTTTGCTGTGGCTAGGAAGGGTCTGCCAAGGATGATGGATTCATCCATGCACTTCCCAGTCTCTAGGACTATGAAATCAGTAGGGATGTAATGGTCTTCAACTTTAACCAGAACATCCTCTACAAGTCCATGGGCTCATTTTCTTGAATTGTCTGCCATCTCTAGTGAGATTTTTACAGCTTGCATCTCAGAGATCCCTAACTTTTCCATTACAGAGAGAGGCATGAGGTTTACACTTGACCCTAAGTCACACAAGGCCTTCTTGAAGGTCATGGTGCCTATGGTACAAGGTATTGAAAACTTCCCAGGATCCTGTCTCTTTTGAGGCAGTTTCTGCCTAGACAAGTCATCCAGTTCCTTGGTGAGCAAAGGAGGTTCATCCTCCCAAGTCTCATTTCCAAATAACTTGTCATTCAGCTTCATGATTGCTCCAAGGTATTTAGCAACTTGCTCCTCAGTGACATACTCATCCTCTTCAGAGGAAGAATACTCATCAGAGCTCATGAATGGCAGAAGTAAGTCCAATGGAATCTCTATGGTCTCAGTTTGAGCCTCAGATTCCCATGGTTCCTCATTGGGGAACTCATTGGAGGCCAGTGGACGCCCACTGAGGCCTTCCTCAGTGGCGTTCACTGCCTCTTCTTCCTCCCAAAATTCGGCCATGTTGATGGCCTTGCACTCTCCTTTTGGGTTTTCTTCTGTATTGCTTGGAAGAGTACTAGGAGGGAGTTCAGTAATTTTCTTGCTCAGCTGTCCCACTTGTCCTTCCAAGTTTCTAATGGAAGACCTAGTTTCAGTCATGAAACTTTGAGTGGTTTTGATTAGATCAGAGACCATGGTTGCTAAGTCAGAGTTATTCTGCTTAGAACTCTCTGTCTGTTGCTGAGAAGATGATGGAAAAGGCTTGCTATTGCTAAACCTGTTTCTTCCACCATTATTGTTATTGAAACCTTGTTGAGGTCTCTGTTGATCCTTCCATGAAAGATTTGGATGATTCCTCCATGAAGGATTATAGGTGTTACCATAGGGTTCTCCCATGTAATTCACCTCTTCCATTGAAGGATTCTCAGGATCATAAGCTTCTTCCTCAGATGAAGCTTCCTTAGTACTGCTTGGTGCATTTTGCATTCCAGACAGACTTTGAGAAATCATATTGACTTGTTGGGTCAATATTTTATTCTGAGCCAAAATGGCATTCAGAGTGTCAATCTCAAGAACTCCTTTCTTCTGACTAGTCCCATTGTTCACAGGATTTCTTTCAGAAGTGTACATGAATTGGTTATTTGCAACCATTTCAATCAGTTCTTGAGCTTCAGTAGGCGTCTTCTTCAGATGAAGAGATCCTCCAGAAGAGCTATCCAAAGACATCTTGGATAGTTCAGAGAGACCATCATAGAAAATACCTATGATGCTCCATTCAGAAAGCATATCAGAAGGACACTTTCTGATTAATTGTTTGTATCTTTCCCAAGCTTCATAGAGGGATTCTCCTTCCTTCTGTCTGAAGGTTTGGACTTCCACTCTAAGCTTACTCAATTTTTGAGGTGGAAAGAACTTTGCCAAGAAGGCATTGACTAGCTTTTCCCAAGAGTCCAGGCTTTCTTTAGGTTGAGAGTCCAACCATGTTCTAGCTCTGTCTCTTACAGCAAAAGGGAATAGCATAAGTCTGTAGACCTCAGGGTCAACCCCATTAGTCTTGACTGTGTCACAGATGTGCAAGAACTCAGCTAAAAACTGATGAGGATCTTCCAATGGAAGTCCATGGAACTTGCAATTCTGTTGCATTAGAGAAACTAGTTGAGGCTTAAGCTCAAAGTTGTTTGCTCTAATGGCAGGGATAGAGATGCTTCTCCCATAGAAACCGGAAGTAGGTGCAGTGAAGTCACCCAGCACCTTCCTTGCATTGTTGGCATTGTTGTTGTTATCGGCTGCCATGAGTTCTTCCTCTTTGAAGAATTCGGTCAGGTCCTCTAAAGAGAGTTGTGCTTTGGCTTCTCTTAGCTTTCTCTTCAAGGTCCTTTCAGGTTCAGGATCAGCTTCAACAAGAATGCCTTTGTCTTTGCTCCTGCTTATATGAAAGAGAAGAGAACAAGAAAATGTGGAATCCTCTATGTCACAGTATAGAGATTCCTTGAAGTGTCAGAGGAAAAGAAGAGGAGAAGACAGAAGTAGAAAATTCGAACTTATCAAAGGAGATGGAGTTCGAATTTTGCATCAAGGGATAATGTTAGTCCATAAATAGAAGGATGTGAGAAGAAGGGAAGTGATTTTCGAAAATTAAGTAAAAAAATTTGAAAACATTTTTGAAAAACATTACTTAATTTTCGAAAATGAAAGTGGGAAAGAAATAAAATGATTTTTGAAAAAGATCTTGAAATTAGAAATCAAGAAGATTTGATTGAAAATTATTTTGAAAAAGATGTGGTTAAGAAGATATGATTGGTTTTAAAAAGATGTGATTGAGAAGATATGATTTGAAAAATATTTTAAAAAGATTTGATTTTGAAAATTAAAAACTTGGCTAACAAGAAAAGATATGATTCAAACATTAAACCTTTCTCAACAGAAAAGGCAACATACTTGAAATGTTGAATCAAATCATTAATTGATAGTAAGTATCTTTGAAAAAGGAAAGAAATTGATTTTGAAAATATATGATTGAAAAGATATAATTTGAAAAAGATTTGATTTTGAAAAACTTTGAAAACCTGAAAAAAATTGCATAAAAAAAACAGAATCTTCCCCCTTGTGCCATCCTAGCGTTAAACGCCCAGAATGGTGCACATTCTGGCGTTTAACGCCCAAAACTATACCCTTTTGGGCGTTAAACGCCCAACCAGGTACCCTGGCTGGCGTTTAAACGCCAGTCTGTCCTTCTTCACTGGGCGTTTTGAACGCCCAGCTTTTTCTGTATAATTCCTCTGCCGTATGTTCTGAATCTTCAATTCTCTGTATCATTGACTTGAGAAGACATAAATTAAAATTATTTTTGGATTTTTAATAATAAGAACAAATCAAAATGCAACAAGAATTAAATAACAATGCATGCAAGACACCAAACTTAGCAGTTTGTATACTACTGACACTATGAAAATGCATATGAAACACACAAAACACTCAAGTCAATTGAATTCAAAGATTATAGCACGAAAATTATCAAGAATTACTTGAAAATCCTTAATACACATGAATGAATGCATGCAATTGACACTAAACTTAAGATGAGACACTAGACTCAAACAAGCAAATTTTTTTGGTTTTTATGATTTTTTTGTTTTTTTTTTGTGTTTTTCAAAAATTAAAAGGAAAAAGAAATCAAAATTCTTAATGAGAATTCCAGGAATCAGTGCAATGCTAGTCTAAGACTCCGGTCCAGGAATTAGACATGGCTTCACAGCCAGCCAAGCTTTCAAAGAAAACTTCGGTCCAAAACACTAGACATGGCCAAAGGCCAGCCAAGCCTTAGCAGATCACTGCTCCAAAAGCAAGATTGATAAAAATCAACAAGCTTTTGTGATGATAAGTTGAAACCTCGGTCCAATGAGATTAGACATGGCTTCTCAGCCAGCCAGATTTCAACAAATCATCATGAAACTCTAGAATTCATCTTCAAGAATTTCGAAAAAAATACCTAATCTAAGCAACAAGATGAACCGTCAGTTGTCCAAACTGAACAATCGGCAACGGCGCCAAAAACTTGGTGCGCGAAATTGTGAACAATACTTTTTCACAACTCTCATAATCCCCGGTCATGAACCCCAAAAACTTGGTAGCTCAATACCATGGCATTACACAACTTCGCACAACTAACCAGCAAGTGCACTGGGTCGTCCAAGTAATAAACCTTACGCGAGTAAGGGTCGATCCCACGGAGATTGTTAGTATGAAGCAAGCTATGGTCATCTTGTAAATCTTAGTCAGGCAAACTCAAATGGATATGGTGATGAACGAAATAAACATAAAGATAAAGATAGAGGTACTTATGTAATTCATTGGTAGGAACTTCAGATAAGCGTATGAAGATGCCTTCCCTTCCGTCTCTCTGCTTTCCTACTGTCTTCATCCAATCCTTCTTACTCTTTTCCATGGCAAGCTCATGTAGGGTTTCACCGTTGTCAATGGCTACCTCCCATCCTCTCAGTGATTACGTTGCCTATGCTCTGTCACAGCATGGATAATCATCTGTCAGTTCTCGGTCAGGCCGGAATAGAATCCAGCGATTCTTTTGCGTCTGTCACTAACGCCCCGCCTGCTAGGAGTTTGAAGCACGTCACAGTCATTCAATCATTGAATCCTACTCAGAATACCACAGACAAGGTTAGACCTTCCGGATTCTCTTGAATGCCGCCATCAGTTCTAGCCTATACCACGAAGACTCTGATCTCACAGAATGGTTGGCTCGGTTGTCAGGCGAGCACTCGGTTGTCAGGCGATCAACCATGCATCGTGCAATCAGGAATCCAAGAGATATTCACCCAATCGAAGGTAGAACAGAGGTGGTTGTCAGTCACATGTTCATAGGTGAGAATGATGATGAGTGTCACGGATCATCACATTCATCAAGTTGAAGAACAAGTGATATCTTAGAACAAGAACAAGCGGAATTGAATGGAAGAACAATAGTAATTGCATTAATACTCGAGGTACAGCAGAGCTCCACACCTTAATCTATGGTGTGTAGAAACTCCACCGTTGAAAATACATAAGAACAAGGTCTAGGCATGGCCGTGAGGCCAGCCTCCCAATGATCTAAGAACTAGACGTTCAAAGATGATCTAGAGATCTAAAGTGATCAAAAGATCCCCCCCGATGAAAATACAATAGTAAAAGGTCCTACTTATAGAAAACTAGTAGCCTAGGGTGTACAGAGATGAGTAAAAGACATAAAAATCCACTTCCGGGCCCACTTGGTGTGTGCTTGGGCTGAGCAATGAAGCATTTTCGTGTAGAGACTCTTCTTGGAGTTAAACGCCAGCTTTAGTGCCAGTTTGGGCGTTTAACTCCCATTTTGGTGCCAGTTCCGGCGTTTAACGCTGGGATTTCTGAGGGTGACTTTGAACGCCGGTTTGGGCCATCAAATCTTGGGCAAAGTATGAACTATCATATATTGCTGGAAAGCCCAGGATGTCTACTTTCCAACGCCGTCGAGAGCGCGCCAATTGGGCTTCTGCAGCTCCAGAAATTCCGCTTCGAGTGCAGGGAGGTCAGAATCCAACAGCATCTGCAGTCCTTTTTTTGTCTCTGAATCAGATTTTTGCTCAGGTCCTTCAATTTCAGCCAGAAAATACCTGAAATCACAGAAAAACACACAAACTCATAGTAAAGTCCAGAAAAGTGAATTTTAACTAAAAACTAATAAAAATATACTAAAAACTAACTAGATCATACCAAAAACATACTAAAAACAATGCCAAAAAGCGTACAAATTATCCGCTCATCAGGCCACTTCATGAAGAGAACTACACACTTGTCTCAAGAAGGAACGCATGGGGAAACGTTGCCATGCAACATTGAAGAAAGGAGACCCCTTTGAAGACCGAACCATTCACTCTCATTAAGTGATGATCCTTGTCCTTCCTTCATAGACAACCCCAATCGTCCATCAAGCAACCATTCTTGCAATCCACACCTTCCATTCTCTCATGATCTCCCTATATAAAGGAACCTTAGTGCAGCCTCACTCCCCACATTCAAATCCCCACTCTCCACACTCTACACTTTTGGCGTACTAAAACCCTTCATCACAAATTGTCCTAGCCAACCCATTCTTCATCTATCCGTATCCTCAAATCACCTTAAAACAGCAACGCAATTTCATGGCATCATCAAGCTCCAAGAGGCAGAAGAGGAAGGAACCAATGGAGAACACTCCTTATGATGAAAAGAGGTTCAAAACTGCCTTCCATGAACGAGAATTTGCACCTTCTAAGAGCTATTGAAGATATGGGAGTGATACATATGAAAGGGCAAGAGCAAATACTGAGCTGGATGAGCCAACAAGAGGTGTGGCAGAAACAACAAATGGAGCAGCAATAGGAACAATACTCCCAGCTCACTCAAACCATCACCCAAGTTACTGAGAGGCAAGAATGTCAAGACAAGCAATTACAAGAACTCAATCAGCGGCAAATAGCTCAGATGAGAACATTCAATGAGTTCACTGTACTTAATGAAGGACGTCAATTACATAGGGAGGAGTTCAACATAAACACTCAAGCAAGGTTGAACTACATGTCCAGTAATATGCATCATCTACACTATGCCATCCCTACATATGATGAGGTCCAAAAAGATTTTGTAGAACAAGAAGATAGGAAGGTGAAACAGCAAAAGGAAACACTCAAGAAAAAGATGGAAGATGGTGGTTTCTGGAAGAAACTGTTTGGAAAAGGCAAAGGGAGTGGGAGTACAAGCACTCAAGAGGGACACAAGGAAAACAAGCAAGGAGGAGAGCATGGACATCCAAAAGAATAAAAGGTGGTGGAGTTCCTTCTTTACTCCATTTTTTTCTATGTTTAAATAAGGAAGATCTTGGATGAAATAGGACATGCTTCCATGTTAGTTTGAACCTTTTCAATTCTGCATTTTAAGTTTTATTACATAGGTCTATGTTTGCTGGTTCTTTATGTCACTGTACCATTACTTTACTTAATTGTATGTTTGTCCTTAGAATCAAATGAAAAAGAGAATGAGTGTTTTTAAAGACCAGAGAGGAGTTCATAATATGTAGTAATTTTCTGAATCTTTGGTGTGATCATAAGTTAGCTAAGTTGGTTCAACCATGAGGTGGGAAGACAACTATCTGTCCTGAATACTTTGCTTTGAATACACCCATGAGACTAAGTAAATAGCAAGATCCTAACAAGAGAAAGGGAAAGAACACTTAAAGTGAAAAACAAAAGAAAAAGAGTAAGCAATAAGGCTAGGCACCAATGGTTTTAATCTTGAGGCATGTGTCTGTGGTGTTCCTGTGTAAGGGATATACTTGGATGAATAAGCTCTTAGGGGTGCCTTATCACTTGGTAAATTGGGTTAACTAACTCGGAATTATCAGCTGAAAGTCCACTATCAAGAGTAACCCTCACTACAGAGCATTTAGTAACCTAAAGAGGTGCTGGACACCAAGGTCTCAAGAAAAGAAAATAAATAAACCATATGCCTGTGGTGTGTATGTATGGGGGAGAGACTTGAGGAAGTAAGTCCGTAGGGGTGTTTCAACACCTAGCACCTTGAACCAACGGGTTCGGGAGTGTTGGCTGAAAGCTTATTTTAAAGAGTTGCCCCCTTACAGAGCACCTAGCCTGAAGAACACAAATAAGCCCTGAAATGACAATAAAAGGATCAATATAAGTCTCATGGTATGTAAGCAAAACCAGTGTTTTAGAACATGATAAAGGTCTTAAAGCCAGTAATGGAATGAACCTAAGTTGCTATGCATGAAACCACCATAAAATCAGTAACATGACCTCCACAAGAATGACTCATTTCTCTTGGCATTCCATTCATCATTTTCTTCTTCCAGTACTTGCTTAGGGACAAGCAAGCTTTAAGTTTGGTGTTGTGATGCAAGGGCATCTTGGCCAGTTTCACTGACCTTTTCTTTACTATTTTTAGGGTAGTTTCATGCATTTCCTTAGGAAATAAGCTTGTTTTGGGTAGATATTCACTTACACCTTGATTCAAGCATACATTGTGCACATGATTTCATGAAGATTTTGCATAAATTTAGTGACTAATTGTATGTTGCATTACCCATGACTTGGACTAGAACTTTGATGCACTCTATTGCTTCATTTCAGGACCAAAGGAAGCAAGGAGGAACCACTTAGCAGTCATGTTAATCTAATTAACGTGGCCACTAACGTGGAATGGGAGGTAACTTGCAAAGTTAATGAGAAAAGTGATTGCCAATAACGCTCTCGAAGCCATCATTGCCCACGTTAAGAGTCACGTTAACTAAGTTAACGTGAGCTCTAACGTGAAGAAAGAATTTTGAGCCAACGTTAGTGACACTTAACATTATCACTAACGTTGGCCAATGATCATAAGTGGCCAAGCTAGAGTCCACGTTAACTTGGATAACGTGGCCTCTAACGTTAACAAGGGGAAGGAAGCCAACGCTAGTGACATTCAACATTGTCACTAACGTTGTCCTAAGGTGCAATGTACCACGTTAACTTCCACGTTAACTTGGTTAACGTGGGAGCTAACGTGAAAGGCAAGAATGGTCGACAACATTAGTGACACCCAACATTGTTACTAATGTTGGAAGCAACCACAAAACCCCAAGGAGCCACGTTAACTTCTACGTTAACTTAGTTAACGTGGAAGCTAACGGCAATGAGTGAAAGATGAGCCAACGTTAGTGACACTCAACATTGTCACTAACGTTGGAAATGGTTTGCAAAGCCATGTTAGAAGCCACGTTAACCTAGTTAACGTGGACTCTAACGTGAATAGGGGCATATTGGAACGTTAGGGACAATGTTAAGTGTCACTAACGTTCTCGAAGATTGGCTTGCCTACGTTAAAAGAGCCACGTTAACTAAGTTAACGTGGACTCTAACGTGGGAAAGGGGGAGGCTCTCAACGTTATTGGGAAAGTTGGGTCCCAATAACGTGTGCGAAGGACAAAGAGGCAACGTTAGTGGCAACGTTTGTGCCACTAACATTGAGGTTAACGTGGCCTTTACTTGGGTATGAAACGTTAGTGAAAAAGTTGAATGACACTAACGTTTTCGAACACATTTTCTCACTGAATGTTAACACCTCTAACGTCCTAAGCTAAAGTCTCTGCCCACTTCACACTTTCTCTCTGCAAGTAAAACCAAGCCCAAGTGAAGAAGAGAACTGCTCCAAACTGAAGATCCAAAGGCCCAAAACTTGAAGAATCAACTAGAAGAATAGAAGAATAGTATATATAGGAGTAGCTTTGAATTATATGAAGGGAGTTTTTTTGGGAGAGAGTTGGAAAAGAGTCTGAAAGGAAAAGAAAAGCATTACTCTCTATATTTTTACTTTCTCTACTCTTCGAGTTTAGAATGTATTCTCCATCTTTGTTTTCATTTTTTAGAGCTATGAACAACTAAACCCATTTCATTGGGTAGGGAGCTCTGTTGTAATTTGATGGATCAATACTAGTTTTCTTCATTCTTCTTCTATCTTTTCTCTTGATTTTACTTGAAAACTTTCGATCTTCATCCCATTGGGTAGTTATCTTGGAAAAGAAACTATTCAAACTTGGATCCCTTCTGAGCCTTGAAAGAGGAATGAAGAGATCAAGCTAGATATGCTTTCTCATGCTGGACCAAATTGGGTTTGGATGGATATGTGACTATAATCCTCTCAAAACTTGATTTGGGAAATGCATGTGGTATAATCTGTGACCACACTTCATCTCTTCTCATGAGCAATTGACCAAGGAATTGGCTATTGATCAAGATTTGAGAGATTGAATTGCAAGAAATTGTAATTCAATCAATTAAGATTGCCAAGGAGATCAATGAATGCATTGATTGAGGAAGAGATGAAAATGAACTTGATCCGGAGAATTGCAACATCTCCTGTGCCCAATGAACTCCCCAAATTTTGATCTCACCCATTCTCTTTAATTTCTGCGTTTATTTTCATGAGCAAACACCCCATTCCCATTTACAATTCTGCAATTTAATTTCAGTCATTTACTTCCAGTTCTTTAATTCTAGCATTTACTTTTCCGTCATTTACATTCCGCCATTTTATTTTCTACAACTCTCAACCCAAATTCTAAATTCGCACAACTAGAACAATCTTCTAATCAAAGTTGCTTGATCAATCAATCCCTGTGAGATTCGACCTCACTCTATTGTGAGTTTTTACTTGACGACAAAATTCGGTACACTTGCCGAAGGAAATTTGTTGAGAGACAATTTCCACCTGCATCAACCACTATTTTATGATAAATCTTGTGCTTAAATTGAATGATTTTACTAACTCTTCACCTACATATTCATATGAATTTTCATGGTTTTGCAATTCCTTCCTTATGATATGACATATGAGAAAACATATTTCTTATGCTTTAAAAATAATCAAATTTAATTATCCTTTATTACGCGAGCACGTGACTTGCGAAACACAATTGACACGGATGCATGACTGACGCGACCGCGTGGAAGAGCAACACTCCAAATGACGCGACCGCGTGACCCACGCGGACGCGTGATGTGCGCGATCTGCAGAATTTGCAGAAGTCGGCCCGAGCGACTTCCTTGCCCCTTTTTGGCCCAAATCCAAGCCCAGAGAAGACAGATTAAAGAGTTATAAATAGAGAAATCCATCGATTCATAAGAGAGGAGATACAACATACATTCATACATAGTTTTAGTTTTTAGATGTAGTTTTTAGAGAGAGAGGTTCTCTCCTCTCTCTTAGGATTAGGATTAGGATTTTTATTAGGATTAGGAATATTTCATCTTCATCTCAGGTTCAATGTTCTTCTTATCTATTTTCTCTTTTATTTGTTTAATGACCATTCATGCTATGATTTTCTTAATTAATATAATTTGAGGTATTTCTGACTCATGATTGCTTTTTTCCTATTTATAATTCAGATTATTTACTATTGCCTTTGGTTGATTAATTGGTAACTCTTGAGTTGTCAAACTCATCGTGATTGATAATTATTGTTCTTGCTGATTAATTTAGATTCCTATAACTCTAGTCTTTCCTTAAGGAGTTGACTAGGACTTTAGGTATTAAATTAATTTATCCACTTAACTGACCTTCATAGTTAGAGGTTGACTTAGTGGGAGTGAAAGTATAATTCTCATCCCCATTGATAAGGATAACTAGGATAGTAATTCTAGTTTTCATATCTTACCAAGGGATTTCTTAGTTAGTAATTTATTAATTACTGCAATCCATTTTTCTCATTCAAACCTTTTTCAAAACCCAAAAATATTGTTTTTCATAACCAATAATAAATCATACTTCCCTACAATTCCTTGAGAAGACGACCCAAGATTTGAATACTTCGGTTTATAAATTTTATTGGGTTTGTTACTTGTGACAACCAAATGTTTGTACGAAAGGATTTTCTGTTGGTTTAGAAGCTATAC
The DNA here is from genome assembly GCF_003086295.3 of Arachis hypogaea. Classification (NCBI taxonomy): domain Eukaryota; kingdom Viridiplantae; phylum Streptophyta; class Magnoliopsida; order Fabales; family Fabaceae; genus Arachis; species Arachis hypogaea. The sequence goes on from NC_092040.1 coordinate 62,907,014, forward strand.
TTACAACGCGACTATTTTTATAAAATTCTTTACTAGCAAAAATCCTAATGTCAAGGACCTTTTTCACTGAGAGGATGGGAAGTAGCCATTGACAATGGTAACGCCCTACATACAGCATCCCATAGAAAGGAGTATGAAAGATTGGATGAAGGCAGTAGGAAAGCAGAGATTCAAGAGGGATAAAGCATCTCTATACACTTATCTGAAATTCCCACCAATGATTTACATAAGTATCTCTATCTTTATTTTACATTTATTTATATTTTAATTATCAAAACTCCATAACCATTTGAATCTGCCTGACTAAAATTTACAAGATGACCATAGCTTGCTTCAAGCTGACAATCTCCGTGGGATTGACACTTACTCACGTAAGGTTTATTACTTGGATGACCCAGTGCACTTGATGGTTAGTTGTGCGAAGTTGTGAAAAAGAGTGATATTACAATTGTGCGTACTAAGTTGTTAGCGCCATTGAAGATCACAATTTCGTGCACCAAGTTTTTGGCGCCATTGCCGGGGATTGTTCGAGTTTGGACAACTGACGGTTCATCTTATTGCTCAGATTAGGTCATTTTCTTCTTATTTTATTTTCAAAAAGTTTTCAAAAAAAGATCTTTCAAAAATTCTTCTTCTTTTTTCGTTTTTCTCAAAATATTTTTTGAAAAAAAAACAATACAAAAAAATTATAAAATCATAAAATCAAAAATATTTTTTTGTGTTTCTTGTTTGAGTCTAGAGTCAATTTTTATGTTTGGTGTCAATTGCATCTTTTTAATTTTCAAAAAAAAAATTTTCGAAAAATTCATGCATGTGTTCTTCATGATCTTCAAGTTATTCTTGATAAGTCTTCTTGTTTGATTTTCATATTTTCTTGTTTTGTGTCTTTTGTTGTTTTTCATATGCATTTTTGAATTATTAGTGTCTAAACATGAAAAATTTTAAGTTTGGTGTCTTGCATGTTTTCTTTTTTTGAAATTTTTTCAAAAATAAGTTCTTGATGTTCATCATGATCTTAAAGTGTTCTTGGTGTTCATCTTGACATTCATAGTGTTCTTGCATGCATCATGTGTTTTGATCTAAAATTTTTATGTTTTGGGTCATATTTGTGTTTTTCTCTCTCATCATTAAAAGTTAAAAAAAATAAAAAAATAATATATATATATATATATATATATATATATATATATCTTTTTCTTATTTTACTCATAATTTTCGAAATCTTTGGGTTTACTTAGTCAAAAATTTTTTAAAATAAGTTGTTTCTTGTTAGTCAAGTCAAGATTTCAATTTTAAAAATCTTATCTTTTCAAAACTTTTTCAAAAATTAAATCTTTTTCATTTTTCTTTTGTATTTTTGATTTTTTTTAAAAAAATTGATTTTCAAAATCTTTTTCTTATTTTTATTTCATAATTTCGAAAACTTTACTAACACTTAATGTGATTGATTAAAAAATTTGAAGTTTGTTACTTTCTTGTTAAGAAAGGTTCAATCTCTAAATTCTAGAATCATATCTTTCTTGTTAGTCAAGTAATTAACTTTAATTTTCAAAATCAAATCTTTCTAAAGTTCTTTTCCAAAATAAATTTCAATCATATCTTTTCAATCATATCTTTTCAAACATATCTTTTTCAAATCATATCTTATTCAAAACCAATTTCAAAATCTTTTCTAACTTTTTACCTTTCCAAAATTGATTTTCAAATCTTTTTCAACTAACTAATTGACTTTTTTGTTTGTTTCTTATCTTTCTCAAAACCAGCTAACTACTTTCCTCTCTTTAATTTTCGAAAATCACCTCCCTCTTCTTCAAAATTCTTTTTATTTAACTAATTGTTTTAAATTTTAATTTTATTCCTTTTTATAAATTCGAATTTTAACTTTAATTTAAAATAAAAACAAAAATATTTTTCTTTTATTTTAGTTAATTTTCGAAAACTCTTTTCTCTCATCTTCTTCTATTTATTTATTTATCTACTGTTCATACCCTGGGTCGAGATGTCTGACCCGGAATGTTCTACAGATAAAGCGACCGACGTCTTCAGGTCAGGACAAATCGACCTCTTCTCAAAGAGCTCGGCCAAATCACAATAAAGCCTAATAAAGGGCCCAAATAGAGGAACACGACCCCAATCCAAAAGGCAGCCAAAGCCTATAGAGATAAGGGCAGTTCCCATGAAAGATAAAGATAAAGATAAAGATAAAGATAACTAACTTATCTTATCTACAAAGGTCACTCTACACCATTATAAATACATTGGAGCACCCAGGTATAACTCATACTCTGATTCTACACAATACCTGCTTAATACCCTTGCTAACTTAAGCATCGGAGTCCCTTGCAGGTACCCCCCACCCTCTGGGGACGAAGGATCAGCACCATCACCAAGTCCAACAAGTCGGACACAACAGCTCCGACCCACACAAAAAATCTCGTCCGAGATTGTCCTACAGTTTCAGGTAACCCTCGGAACATTGGCGCCGTTGCCGGGGAACCCTGAAGTCATCCCATCACCATGGCAGACGACCATGACAACGACCACACCTCAGATCTAGAGGAAAGAACGCCGCATAAAAACGTGAACACTACCCCAAAAGATACTTCCTAAAACAACAACAAGAAGAACTCTCCAAACGAGGGAGCCATGGATACATTTCAATACCGGTTAAAACAACTTGAAGAAGAAGCCCTACGCCAACGAGAGGCCGAGAAGGACCTACAAAGGGAAATAAGGCGACACCGGGAATTGGAGAACAAACTCCTAAAACTTGAAGCCAATGTTAAGACGAAAGCCAGCCAATCCACTCCTGAAGATAGCAACCGCAAGGAGCAAGATCCATTCACCAAGGAGATCATGAAGACGAAAATTCCAAAGGACTTTGAACTCCTAGACATGACCTTATATGACGGCACTACAGATCCCAGCCATCATCTCAGCAACTTCAGAAGCAGAATGTATCTCACCGACACCTCAGATGCAGTTCATTGCAAAGCCTTTCTAACTACTTTAACAAAAATAGCAATTAGATGGTTTGACAACCTCCCTCCTAGGTCCATCTCAAGTTTTGACGACATGGCTAAGAAATTCCTAGCCAGATTCTCCATCCAAAAGGACAAAGCTAAACATGCTCCGAGCTTACTAGGAATCAGACAAGGAGAACGGGATACCCTGCGTAACTACATGGAAAGATTCAACAAGACATGCATGGATATACAGAACCTACCAACAGAAGCCGCTATTATGGGCCTCATTAATGGCTTGCGAGAAGGGCCCTTTAGTTAATCTATATCAAAGAAGTACCCCACATCTCTGAATGAGGTGCAGGAACGAGCGGAGAAGTACATCAACATAGAGGAAAACTCCCGATTAAGAGAGACCTCGAAGGTCGGGTTCACCCCCCGGGATAAAGACAAAGATTCCAGAAAGAAGGAAGATCGACATGGAGAGAAAATAAAAAAATACCACAATTACACTCCTCTTCGGGTGTCTCTTGTGGATATATACAGAGAGGTTTGTAACACGAAAAAAATACCACCAGCTCGACCTCTCAAAGGCAAAAAAGGAGGAGGAAATCAGGCTGAATATTGTGAATACCATCGGGTCCGCGGGCACTCCACCAATGAGTGTTTCGACTTAAAAAATGTCATAGAAAAGCTCGTATGAGAAGGAAAGCTAGATCGATATCTAGCCACCCATGATGATGAACAAAGAAAAAGAATAAGAGCAGAAGATGTTGGACCAACCACGCGATCATCTCAAACGCCAGAAAGACATGTCCACATGATACACGGCGGATTTGTCGGGAGAGGAATATCCAAATCATCTCGCAAAAGACATCTCAAAGACGTATACTACGTCCCAGGAAAGAAGGAAGCACCCAACATCCCGGTGATCACTTTTACCAAAGAAGACGCATCCAGCATCGCATCAGGGAATGATGACCCCATAGTCATCACTATTATACTAGAAAACGCAAATCTCCACCACACGTTGATAGACTAGGGGAGCTCCGCCGATATCTTATTCAAAACTGCTTTCGACAAACTCGGCTTGGAAGAAAAACTCAGAGTATATCCAGACAACCTGTTCGGGCTAGGAGATATCCCAGTTCAACCGATGGGGTACATCTTGCTCCACACAACTTTCAGAAAAGGAAGTCAGTCAAGAACACTCAAAATAGATTACATCGTAGTCGACGTAAGTTCAGCTTAAAATGCCCTAATAGGTCGGACAACATTAAATCAGCTCGGCGCAATAGTCTCGACTCCGCATCTATGCATGAAGTTTCCAACTGCAGGAGGAATAGCCACGATAAAGGTAGATCAGACGATGGCACGCCGCTGTTACAACGAAAGTCTAAACCTTAGAGGCAGAGGAGAAGAATTCCACACAATTGAGCTCGGTGGAGTTCAGAGGTGGGAGGAGCTCCGCCCACAACCTGAAGGAAAAGTAGAGAAAATCCAGATCGGGACACCCCGGACCAAACAACCAACATTGGCACACTCCTAAAAGGAGACATAAAAGAATCACTCATACAGTTTCTACGAGACAACGCCAACCTCTTTGTGTGGAAGGCCGCAGACATGCCAGGCATAGATCCCAAACTAATGTGCCACAAGCTAGCAGTCTACCCAGGATCTTGGCCGGTACAACAAAGGCATAGAAAGCTAGGACCCGAACGCTCTCAAGCCGTCGAAGAATGGATACGAGCTCTACTGGAAGCAGGTTTCATAAGAGAAGTCAAATACCCGCTATGGCTTGCTAATGTCGTATTGGTAAAAATGTCAAACGGGAAGTGGAGAATATGCACTGACTATACCGATCTCAACAAAGCATGCCCGAGAGATCCTTATCCATTCCCAAACATCGATGCTTTGGTAGATGCCTCCTCTGGATATAAATACCTCTCCTTCATGGATGCATACTCAAGATATAACCAAATCCCAATGTACCCACTCGACCAAGAAAAAACCTTATTCTTAACCCCAAAGGCAAATTACTTATGCGTCGTTATGCCCTTCGGCTTTAAAAATGCAAGAGCTACTTACCAAAGATTAATGAACAAAGTTTTTTCGGATCACATCGGAAAGATCATGGAGGTCTACGTAGACGACATGCTAGTGAAGACGCAAAGTGAAGAAATGTTATTATCTGACCTGACACAAGTATTCAACACCATAAGACGACACAGCATGCGACTCAATCCCGCAAAATGTACTTTCACAGTAGAAGCTCATAAATTCTTGGGCTTTATGATCACACAGAGTGGAATCGAGGCAAACCCGGACAAGTGTAGGGCCGTACTCGACATGAAAAGTCCTACTTGTATCAAAGAGGTACAACAACTCAACAAGAGGTTGGCAGCCTTGTCCAGATTCCTGGCTGGATCAGCAATAAGATCTCTTCCCTTCTACGCCACTCTAAAGAAGGGAAAGGAGTTTGAATGGACAGCAGAATGCAAGCAAGCCTTCCAAGACTTCAAAAAATTCATGGGACGGCCACCTATATTGAGTCGGCCACGAGAAGGAGAACCACTCATATTGTACCTCACAGTGGGAAATCGGGCAATAGCCTCAGCACTGGTCCGAGAAGACAACAGTGGGCAACAACCCATATACTTTATCAGCAAAGTATTACAAGGATATGAGCTGAACTACCAGAAAATAGAAAAGTTCACTTACGCTCTCATAATAACAACTCGACGACTTCGCCCATATTTCCAATTTCACACCATTAAAGTTCGGACCAACCAGCCCATAAAAGGGATCTTACAGAAAACAGACTTGGCAGGCAGAATCTTGCAATGGGTAGTCGAGTTGTCCGAATTCGACCATCAATATGAAGCTCGGACGGCCATCAAATCTCAGTATCTGGCCGACTTCATTGCGGAATTTACGGACACACCGGAAATCCCCACAGAATGGAATCTATATGTGGATGGCTCCTCAAATAAAATGGGAAGCGGGGTTAGCGTAATAATTGAAAGCGACCAGGGAACCCAAATCGAACTCTCCCTCAAATTCGGGTTCCCTATCTCAAACAATCAAGCTGAATATGAGGCACTACTAGCTGGTTTGAAGCTGGCTAGGGAGGTTGGAGCTCAAAAACTTATCATCTTCAGCGATTCACAAGTAGTTACTTCACAAATAGCAGGAAGCTACCAAGCCAAATATCCCACTATGAAAAAGTACTTGGACAAAACCAGGGAACAGCGTGGACAACTTGGAGAGTATGAGATTCGTCACATACCCCGAGAACAAAATGCCCGGGCCGATTGGTGGACGAAATTGTGATTGCCCTCTTTGTATTTGCATGAGATTTATTTAATGGCTCTTTGGCATATGTGATCACAACTACGTTCAACTTAACCAGCAAGTGTATTGGGTCATCCAAGTAATACCTTACGTGAGTAAGGGTCGATCCCACAGAGATTGTTGGTATGAAGCAAGCTATGGTCACCTTGTAAATCTCAGTTAGGCAGATTAAATGATTATGAATTTCGAAAATTAATAATAAAAAGAAAATAAAATAGGATAGAAATACTTATGTAAATCAATAATGGGAATTTCAGATAGGCGTATGGGGATGCTGTGCTCCTCTCGAATCTCTATTTTCTTATTACATTCATCCAATCCTTCCTACTCCTTTCCATGGCAAGCTGTATGTAGGGCATCACCGTCGTCAATGGCTACTTTTCATCCTCTCGGGAAAATGGTCCTATGCGCTGTCACTGCATGGCTAATCATCTGGAGGCATCACCCTTGACAATGGCTACATCCCATCCTCTCAGTGAAAATGGTCCAAATGCTCTGTCACAGCATGGCTAATCATCTGTCGGTTCTCAATCAGGTTGGAATAGAATCCATTGATTCTTTTGCGTCTGTCACTAACGCCCAGCCATCAGGAGTTTGAGGCTCGTCACAGTCATTCAATACCGGAATCTTACTCGGAATACCACAGACAAGGTTAGACTTTCCAGATTCCCGGAATCCTACTCGGACTACCACAGACAAGGTTAGACTTTTCGGATTCTCATGAATGCCGCCATCTATCTAGCTTATACCACGAAGATTCTATTGAGGAATCTAAGAGATATGCGCCCGGCCTAAGGTAGAATGGAAGTGGTTGTCAGTCACGCGCGTTCATAGGTGAGAATGATGATGAGTGTCACGGATCATCACATTCATCAAGTTGAAGTGCAACGTATATCTTGGAATAAGAATAAAAGAGAATTGAATAGAAGATAATAGTAATTGTATTGAAACTTGAGGTACAGCAGAGCTCCACACCCTTAATCTATGGTGTGTAGAAACTCCACCATTGAAAATACATAAGTAAAAGGTTCAGGCATGGCCAAATGGCCAGCCCCCATGGTCTAAGGACTAGGCATCCAGAGATGTCTAATACACTAGTAAAAAGTCATATTTATAATAAACTAGCTACTAGGGTTTACATGAGTAAGTAATTGATGCATAAATCCACTTCCGGGGCCCACTTGGTGTATGTTTGGGCTGAGCTTGGTCTATCCACGAGCTGAGGCTTTTATTGGAGTTGAACGCCAAGTTGTAACGTGTTTTGGGCATTCAACTCCGGGTCGTGACGTGTTTCTGGCGTTTAACTCCAGACAGCAGCATGTACTTGGCGTTGAGCACCATTTTACGTAGTCAATTCCCGAATAAAGTATGAACTATTATATATTGCTGGAAAGCTCTGGATGTGTACTTTCCAACGCCGTTGAGAGCGCGCCATTTGGAGTTCGTTAGCTCCAGAAAATCCATTTCGAGTACAGGGAGGTCAGATTCCAACAGCATCAGCAGTCCTTTGTCAGCCTCCTATAAGAGTTTTGCTCAAGTCCCTCAATTTCAGCCAGAAATTACCTGAAATCACAGAAAAACACACAAACTCATAGTAAAGTCCAGAAATGTGAATTTAACATAAAAACTAATGAAAACATCCCTAAAAGTAGCTTGAACGTACTAAAAACTACCTAAAAACAATGCCAAAAAGCGTATAAATTATCCGCTCATCACAACACCAAACTTAAATTGTTGCTTGTCTCCAAGCAACTGAAAATCAAATAGGATAAAAAGAAGAGAATATACTATAAATTCCAGAATATCAATGAATATTAATTATAATTAGATGAGTGGGACTTGTAGCTTTTTGCTTCTGAACACTTTTGGCTTCTCTAGGAACTTAGAATTTTGGATAGTGTTATTGAATTTCCTAGTTAAGTATGTTGATTCTTGAACACAGCTACTTATGAGTCTTGGCCGTGGCCCTAAGCACTTTGTTTTCCAGTATTACCACTGGATACATAAATGCCACAGACACATGACTGGGTGAACCTTTTCAGATTGGGACTCAGCTTTGCTAGAGTCCCCAGTTAGAGGTGTCCAGAGCTCTTAAGCACACTCTTTTTGCTTTGGATCACGACTTTAACCACTCAGTCTCAAGCTTTTCACTTGGACCTTCATGACAGAAGCACATGGTTAGGGACAGCTTGATTTAGCCGCTTAGGCCCGGATTTTATTTTCTTGGGCCCTCCTATCCATTGATGCTCAAAGCCTTGGATCCTTTTTACCCTTGCCTTTTGGTTTTAAGGGCTATTGGCTTTTTCTGCTTGCTTTTTCTTTTTCTTTCTATTTTTTTGCCATTTTTTTCTTTTCTTTTTTTTTCTTCACAAGCTTTTTGTTTTCACTGCTTTTTCTTGCTTCAAGAATCAATTTCATGATTTTTCAGATCATCAATAACATTTCTCTTTGTTCATCATTCTTTCAAGAGCCAACAATTTTAACATTCATAAACAACAAGATCAAAAATATGCACTGTTCAAGCATTCATTCAGAAAACAAAAAGTATTGTCACCACATCAATATAATTAAACTAAATTCAAGGATAAATTCGAAATTCATGTACTTCTTGTTCTTTTGAATTAAAACATTTTTCATTTAAGAGAGGTGAAGGATTAATGGAATTTATTCATAGCTTTAAGACATAGTTACTAACTACTAATGATCATGAAGTTGAGACACAAAACATAGATAAACACAACATAAAAACCGAAAAGCAGAAAGAAATAATAACAAGGAATGAATCCACCTTAGTGGCGTCTTCTTCTTGAAGGACCAACAATGTCCTTAAGCTCTTCTATGTCCCTTCCTTGCCTTTGTTGCTCCTCCCTCATTGCTCTTTGATCTTCTCTTATTTCATGGAGAATGATGGAGTGCTCATGATGTTCCACCCTTAATTGTTCCACATTGTGGCTCAAATCTTCTAAGGAAGTGTTGAGTTGTTCCCAATAGTTGTTGGGAGGAAAGTGCATCCCTTGAGGCATCTCAGGGATTTCTTGATGATGAGCTTCCTTATGCATCTCTTGAGATCCGTGGAGGATCTCTCTTGCTTGCTCCATCCTCTTCTTGGTGATGGGCTTATCATCTTCAATGGGGATGTCTCCTTCTATGATAACTCCAGCTGAGTAACATAGATGGCAAATAAGGTGATGAAAAGCTAGCCTTGCCATGGTGGAAGGTTTTTCGGCTATTTTGTAGAATTCATTGGAGATGACTTCATTAACTTCTACTTCCTCTCCAATCATGATGCTATGAATCATGATGGCCCGATCCACAGTAACTTCAGATCGGTTGCTAGTGGGAATGATGGAGCGTTGAATGAACTCCAACCATCCTCTAGCTACAGGCTTGAGGTCCAGTCTTCTTAGTTGAACTGGCTTACCTTTGGAGTCTCTTTTCCATTGAGCTCCTTCCACACATATGTCCATTAGGACTTGGTCCAACCTTTGATTAAAGTTGACCCTTCTAGTGTAGGGGCATTCATCTCCTAGCATCATGAGCAAGTGGAATACCAACCTCACATTTTCCGGACTAAAACCTAAGTATTTCCCCCGAACCATTGTGAGGTAATTCTTTGGGCTCGGGTTCATACTTTGATCATGGTTCCTAGTGATCCATTCATTGGCATAGAACTCTTGAACCATTAAGATTCTGACTTGTTGCATGGGGTTGGTTAAGACTTCCCAACCTCTTCTTCGGATCTCATGTCGGATCTTCGGATACTCATTTTTCTTGAGCTTGAAAGGGACCTCAGGGATCACCTTCTTCTTTGTCACAACATCATAGAAGTGGTCTTGATGGCTTTTGGAGATGAATCTTTCCATCTCCCATGACTCGGAGGTGGAAGCTTTTATCTTCCTTTTTCCTTTTCTAGAGGATTCTCCGGCCTTAGGTGCCATTGATGGTAATAGAAAAACAAAAAAGCTTATGCTTTTACCACACCAAACGTAGAATATTGCTCGCCCTCGAGCAAGAGAAGAAAGAAGAGAAGAAGAAGAAGAAGAAAATATGGAGGAGAAGGGGGAGTGTAGGTTTCGGCCAAGGTAGAGAAGAGGGGGTTGTGTAGTGTGAAAATAAAGTGGAATGGAGGGGTTTATATAGGAAAAGGGGAGAGGGTAGGTTCGGCCATTTTAGGGTGGGTTTGGGTGGGAAAGTGTTTTTGAATTTGAAGGTAGGTGGGGTTTTTGGGGAAGAGTGGATGGATGTGAGTGGTGAAGAGGTGATGGGAAAGAGAGATTGAGGTGATTGGTGAAGGGTTTTGGGAAAGAGTGTTTATTGGGAGGAGACATTCAGAGATTGAAGTTGTTGGGAAGTGTGACATGGGGAAGAGTGTTATAGGATTAGGAGGTAAGGTGGGAATATGTTAAGTGTGGATCCTGTGGGGTCCACAGATCCTGAGATGATCATGTGGGATCCACAGATCCTGAGGTGATCCTGTGGGGTCCACAGATCCTGAGGTGTCAAGGAATTACATCCCTGCACCAAATAGGCAAGCAAAAATGCCTTTGCATACCATTATGGTGTTTAAACACCGAGGTGATGCACGTTCTGGGCGTTCAACGCCCATGTGAAGCATGTTCTGGGCATTCAACGCCCATGTGTAGCATGTTTCTGGTGTTGAACGCCAGTTCCATGCTTGTTACTGGCGTTTAGCGCCAGCTTTTCTCAAGGCACATTCCTGGCGTTCAAACGCCAGAATGTTACTTGTTTCTGGCATTCAGCGCCAGATTCGTGCTCTGTTCTAGCGTTGAACGCCAGCCAGATGCTCCTTACTGGCGTTGAACGCCAGTCTGCCTTTCCTCCAGGGTGTGATTTTTCTTCTGCTATTTTTTATTCTGTTTTTAATTTTTATATTTTTTTCGTGACTCCTCATGATCATGTACCTAATAAAACACAAAATAACAATAAAATAAAATAAAAATTAGATAAATAAAAATTGGGTTGCCTCCCAACAAGCGCTTCTTTAATGTCAATAGCTTGACAGTGGGCTCTCTTGGAGCCACAAGGTGATCAGGTCAATGTTGTATAGTCCCAAAACCAAACTTAGAGTTTGGATATGGGGTCTTAACACCAAACTTAGAGTTTGGTTGTGGCCTCCCAACACCAAACTTAGAGTTTGACTGTGGGGGCTCTTCTTGACTTTAAACTGAGAGAAGCTCTTCATGCTTACTCTCTTTTGTCACAGAGGGATGGCCATGTGTCTTAAACACAAGGTAGTCCCCATTCATTTGAAGGACTAATTCACCTCTGTTGACATCTATCACAGCTCCTGCTGTGGCTAGGAAAGGTCTTCCAAGGATGATGCATTCATCCTCTTCCTTCCTAGTGTCTAAGACTATAAAATCAGCAGGGATGTAAAGGCCTTCAACCTTTACTAACACGTCCTCTACTATTCCATAAGCTTGTCTCAATGACTTGTCTGCCAATTGTAATGAGAACAAGGCAGGTTATACCTCAATGATTCCCAGCTTTTCCATTACAGAGAGTGGCATAAGATTTATCCCTGACCCCAGATCACATAGAGCTTTTTCAAAGGTCAATGTGCCTATGGTACAAGGTATTAAGAATTTGCCAGGATCTTATTTCTTTTGAGGTAAAATTTGCTGAATCCAGGTATCTAGTTCACTAATGAGCAAGGGAGGTTCACTTTCCCAAGTCTCATTACCAAACAACTTGGCATTCAGCTTCATGATAGCTCCTAAATATTGAGCAACTTGCTCTCCAGTCACATCTTCATCATCTTCAGAGGAAGAATAGTCTTCAGAGCTCATGAATGGCAGAAGGAGATTTAATGGAATCTCTATGGTCTCTATATGAGCCTCAGATTCCCTTGGATCTTTAATAGGAAACTCCCTATTGCTTGAGAGACGTCCCAGGAGGTCTTCCTCACTAGGATTTTCGTCCTCCTCCTCCCTTGTGCATTCGGCCATATTGATCACATCAATGGCCTTGCACTCTCCTTTTGGGTTCTCTTCTGTATTGCTTGGGAGAATACTGGGAGGAGTTTCAATGACTTTCTTACTTAGCTGGCCCACTTGTGCCTCCATATTTCTGATGGAGGATCTTGTTTCACTCATGAAACTGAAAGTGGCTTTTGACAGATCAGATACTAGATTGGCTAGATTAGAAGTGCTTTGTTCAGAATTCTCTGTCTGTTGCTGAGAAGATGATGGAAAAGGCTTGCTATTGCTCAGCCTATTGCGTCCACCATTGTTAAAGCCTTGTTGAGGATTTTGTTGATCCTTCCATGAGAAATTTGGATGATTTCTCCATGATGAATTATAGGTGTTTCTATAAGGTTCACCCATGTAATTTACCTCTGCTATTGCAGGGTTCTTAGGATCATAAGCTTCTTCAGAAGTTGCCTCTTTAGTACTGTTGGATGCATTTTGCCATCCATTCAGACTTTGAGAGATCATGTTGACTTGCTGAGTCAACACTTTGTTCTGAGCCAATATGGCATTCAGGGCATCAATTTCAAGAACTCCTTTCCTCTGAGGTGTCCCATTATTCACGGAATTCCTCTCAGAAGTGTACATGAATTAGTTATTTGCAACCATGTCAATTAGTTCTTGAGCTTCTGCAGGCGTTTTCTTTAGGTGAATGGATCCACCTGCAGAATGGTCCAATGACATTTTTGAAAATTCAGATAGACCATAATAGAATATATCTAATATGGTCCATTCTGAAAACATGTCAGATGGACACCTTTTGGTCAACTGCTTGTATCTTTCCCAAGCTTCATAAAGGGATTCACCATCTTTTTGTTTGAAGGTTTGAACATCCACTCTAAGCTTGCTCAGCTTTTGAGGAGGAAAGAATTTATCCAAGAACGCCGTGACCAGCTTATCCCATGAGTCCAGGCTATCCTTAGGTTGTGAATCCAACCATATTCTAGCTCTGTCTCTTACTACAAAAGGGAAAAGCATGAGTCTATAGACTTCAGGATCTACTCCATTCATCTTTACAGTCTCACAAATCTGCAAGAATTCAGTTAAAAACTGATAAGGATCTTCAGATGGAAGTCCATAGAACTTGCAGTTTTGTTGCATTAAGGCAACTAATTGAGGCTTAAGCTCAAAATTATTGGCTCCAATGGCAGGAATAGAGATGCTTCTTCCATCAAATTTGGACGTGGGCTTGGTAAAGTCACCAAGCATCCTTCTTGCATTATCATTATTGGGCTCGGCTGCCATCTCCTTCTCTTGTTCAAAATTTTTTGAAAGGTTACTTCTGTATTGTTGTAATTTAGCTTCTCTTAGTTTTCTCTTCAGAGTCCTCTCAGGTTCTGGATCAGCTTCAACAAGAGTGTCTTTTTCCTTGTTCCTGCTCATATGAAAGAGAAGAAACCAAGAAAAGAAGGAGGAATCCTCTATGTCACAGTATAGAGATTCCTTTATGTTAGTAGAAAAAGAAAGGGGAGAAGAGAGAAAAGTGAAGAATCCAAACACAAGGGATAGATTGGGTTCGGATTTTTAGATGAGGAGAGGTGAAGAGAAGTGTTAGTAAATAAATAATTAAATAGAATAAGAAAAGAGATAGAGAATTTCGAAAATAATTTTGAAAAAGTGGTTGGTGATTTTCGAAAATTAAAGATAAGATATGATTAAAATTAAAATTTAAAACAACTAAAAAGAATTTTTGAAAAAGAGAGAGGTATTTTTGAAAATTAGAGAGGGATAGGTAGTTAGTTGGTTTTGAAAAAGATAAGAAACAAACAAGAAGTCAAATAGTTAGTTAAAACAAAAATATTAAAATTAAATTTGAAAAAGATGAGAAGATAAGAAGTTAGATAAGATATTTTGAAATCAAATTTTGAAAAAGATAAAATTTTGAAAAGGATAAGATAAAAAGATAAGATTCTTAAGAAAAAGACATTTTGAAAAAGATTTAATTTTTTTAAAATGACTTAACTAACAAGAAACTACAAGATAAGATTCTAGGATTTAAAGATTGAACCTTTCTTAACAAGAAAGTAACAAACTTCAAATTTTTGAACCAATCACATTAATTGTTAGCATATTTTCGAAACTATGATATAAAAATGAGGAAAAGGATTTTGAAAATAGTTGGAAAAAGAATTTAAAAAGATAAGTTTTTTTAAAATTGAAAATTTGACTTGACTTGTAAGAAACAACTAATTTTAAAAATTTTTGACCAAGTCAACCCAAAATTTCGAAAATTTGGAGAGAAAAAAGGAAAAGATATATTTTTGATTTTTTTGAATTTTTAATTATGAGAGAGAAAAACACAAATATGACCCAAAACATGAAAATTTTGGATCAAAACACTTAATGCATGCAAGAACACTATGAATGTCAAGATGAACACCAAGAACACTGTGAAGATCATGATGAACATCAAGAACATATTTTTGAAAAATTTTTGATGCAAAGAAAACATGCAAGACACCAAACTTAGAAATCTTTAATGCATGGACTCTTACAAACGAAAAATGCATATGAAAAACAACAAACAACACAAAACAAGAAATCATCAAGATCAAACAAGAAGACTTGTCAAGAACAACTTGAAGATCGTGAAGAACACCATGAATGCATGAATTTTTTCGAAAAATGCAAGAAAAATTTTTAAGGCATGCAATTGACACCAAACTTAAAATTTGACTCAAGACTCAAACAAGAAACGCAAAATATTTTTGATTTTTATGATTTTCTAATTTTTTTGTATTTTTATTTTATTTTTTCGAAAATATTCTTTTAGAAAAACGAAAATAAAAGAAAAATTTTGAAAACTTTTTGAAAAGAAAATAAAAAGAAAAATACCTAATCTGAGCAGCAAGATGAACCGTCAGTTGTCCATACTCGAACAATCCCCGGCAACGGCGCCAAAAACTTGGTGGACGAAATTGTGATTGCCCTCTTTGTATTTGCATGAGATTTATTTAATGGCTCTTTGGCATATGTGATCAAAACTACGTTCAACTTAACCAGCAAGTGTACTGGGTCATCCAAGTAATACCTTACGTGAGTAAGGGTCGATCCCACAGAGATTGTTGGTATGAAGCAAGCTATGGTCACCTTGTAAATCTCAGTTAGGCAGATTAAATGATTATGAATTTCGAAAATTAATAATAAAAAGAAAATAAAATAGGATAGAAATACTTATGTAAATCAATAATGGGAATTTCAGATAGGCGTATGGGGATGCTGTGCTCCTCTCGAATCTCTACTTTCTTGTTACATTCATCCAATCCTTCCTACTCCTTTCCATGGCAAGCTGTATGTAGGGCATCACCGTCGTCAATGGCTACTTTTCATCCTGTCGGGAAAATGGTCCTATGTGCTGTCACTGCATGGCTAATCGTCTGGAGGCATCACCCTTGACAATGGCTACATCCCATCCTCTCAGTGAAAATGGTCCAAATGCTCTGTCACAGCACGGCTAATCATCTGTCGGTTCTCAATTAGGTTGGAATAGAATCCATTGATTCTTTTGCGTCTGTCACTAACGCCCAGCCTTCAGGAGTTTAAGGTTCGTCACAGTCATTCAATACCGGAATCTTACTCGGAATACCACAGACAAGGTTAGACTTTCCAGATTCCCGGAATCCTACTCGGAATACCACAGACAAGGTTAGACTTTCTGGATTCCCATGAATGCCGCCATCTATCTAGCTTATACCACGAAGATTCTGTTGGGGAATCTAAGAGATATGCGCCCGGCCTAAAGTAGAACGGAAGTGGTTGTCAGTCATGCGCGTTCATAGGTGAGAATGATGATGAGTGTTACGGATCATCACATTCATCAAGTTGAAGTGCAACGTATATCTTGGAATAAGAATAAAAGAGAATTGAATAGAAGATAATAGTAATTGTATTGAAACTTGAGTTATAGCAGAGCTCCACACCCTTAATCTATGGTGTGTAAAAACTCCACCGTTGAAAATACATAAGTGAAAGGTTCAGGCATGGCCGAATGGCCAGCCCCATGGTCTAAGGACTAGGCATCCAGAGATGTCTAATACACTAGTAAAAAGTCCTATTTATAATAAACTAGCTACTAGGGTTTACATGAGTAAGTAATTGATGCATAAATCCACTTTCGGGGCCCACTTGGTGTATGTTTGGGCTGAGCTTGGTCTATCCACGAGCTGAGGCTTTTATTGGAGTTGAACGCGAAGTTGTAACGTGGTTTGGGTGTTCAACTCCGGGTCGTGAAGTGTTTCTGGCGTTTAACTCCAGACAGCAGCATGTACTTGGCGTTGACCGCCATTTTACGTCATCAATTCCCGAATAAAGTATGGACTATTATATATTTCTGGAAAGCTCTGGATGTATACTTTCCAACGCCGTTGAGAGCGCGCCATTTGGATTTCTGTAGCTCCAGAAAATCCATTTCGAGTGGAGGGAGGTCAGATTCCAACAGCATCAGCAGTCCTTTGTCAGCCTCCTATCAGAGTTTTGCTTAAGTCCCTCAATTTCAGCCAGAAATTACCTGAAATCATAGAAAAACACACAAAATCATAGTAAAGTCCAGAAATGTGAATTTAACATAAAAACTAATGAAAACATCCCGAAAAGTAGCTTGAACTTACTAAAAACTACCTAAAAACAATGCCAAAAAGCGTATAAATTATCCGCTCATCACCGATGCACTCTCAAAACTAGCCAGCACCAAACCAGGAGGAAACAAAAGAAGCCTAATCCAAGAAATTCTATAGAATCCATCAATCTCAGAGGAAGAAAAAGTCCTAGCCATAACAGGTCGCGATCAGGGATGGATGACTCTCATAATTAACTACCTCAGAACAGAAGCTCTCCCCACAGATGAGAAAGAGTCAAAGAGGTTAAAATGAGAAGCACAATACTATACCATCATAAATAATACTCTATACAAAAGAGGGATTTCAATACCACTACTAAAATGTGTGTCGACATCCAACACAAAAGATGTCCTAGAAGAAGTACACAGTGGCATTTGTGGCAATCACCCCGGAGCACAGGCACTCGCCAAAAAAGTACTTCGGGCAGGATTTTATTGGCCAACTCTACAAAAAGAAGCCACAGAATTTGTAAGGACATGTTCACCATGTCAGAAGCATGCCAACTTCGACACCGCTCTGCCAGAGGAACTCATCAGCGTAACCTCACCTTGGCCATTCGCAAAATGGAGGACTCAATCTTCTCAGACCTTTTCCTCAAGGATCAGGACAAGTCAAGTTCCTCATAGTATCAATAGACTACTTCACAAAATGGATCGAGGCAGAACCCCTAGCCAATGCCACAGCTCAAAGAAGTCGGAAATTCCTATATAGAAACATCGTTACAAGGTTCGGAGTTCCATACTCTATTGATGAGCGGATAATTTGTATACTTTTTGGCATTGTTTTTAGTATGTTTTTGTTATGATCTAGTTAGTTTTTAGTATATTTTTATTAGTTTTTAGTTAAAATTCACTTTTCTGGACTTTACTATGAGTTTGTGTGTTTTTCTGTGATTTCAGGTATTTTCTGGCTGAAATTGAGGGACCTGAGCAAAAATCTGATTCAGAGACCAAAAAGGACTGCAGATGCTGTTGGATTCTGACCTCCCTGCACTCGAAGTGGATTTTCTGGAGCTACAGAAGCCCAATTGGCGCGCTCTCAACGGCGTTGGAAAGTAGACATCCTGGGCTTTCCAGCAATATATGATAGTCCATACTTTGCCCAAGATTTGATGGCCCAAACCGGCGTTCAAAGTCACCTCAAGAAATCCCAGCGTTAAACGCTGGAACTGGCACCCAAATGGGAGTTAAACGCCCAAACTGGCACTAAAGCTGGCGTTTAACTCCAAGAGGAGTCTCTGCACGAAATTTGCTTCATTGCTCAGCCCAAGCACACACCAAGTGGGCCCGGAAGTGGATTTTTATGTCATTTACTCATTTCTGTACACCTTAGGTTACTAGTTCTTATAAGTAGGACCTTTTACTATTGTATTAGAGGACTTTGGTAGCTATCTTCGTTTTGTATGCTATCTTAGATCATTGGGAGGCTGGCCATTCGGCCATGCCTAGACCTCATGCTTATGTATTTTCAACGGTGGAGTTTCTACACACCATAGATTAAGGTGTGGAGCTCTGCTGTACCTCAAGTATTAATGCAATTACTATTGTTCTTCCATTCAATTCCGCTTGTTCTTTGTCCAAGATATCATTTGTTCTTCAACTTGATGAAGGTGATGATTGTCACGAATCATCACCATTCTCACCCATGAACAAAGTGACTGACAACCACTCTTGTTCTACAAGCAACTAAGGCCATAGTGAATATCTCTTGGATTCCTGATTGCACGATGCATGGTTGATCGCCTGACAACCGAGTGCTCGCCTGACAAACGAGCCAACCATTCCGTGAGATCAGAGTCTTCGTGGTATAGGCGAGAACTGATGGCAGCATTCAAGAGAATCCAGAAGGTCTAACCTTGTCTGTGGTATTCTGAGTAGGATTCAATGACTGAATGACTGTGACGTGCTTCAAACTCCTGAGGGCGGGGCGTTAGTGACAGACGCAAAAGAATCACTGGATTCTATTCCGGCCTGATTGAGAACCGACAGATGAATTCCGCTATGCTGTGACAGAGCATATGCAATCGCTTTCACTGAGAGGATGGGAGGTAGCCACTGACAACGGTGAAACCCTTGCTTAAGCTTGCCATGGAAAGGAGTAAGAAGGATTGGATGAAGACAGTAGGAAAGCAAAGAGACGGAAGGGAAGGCATCTTCATGCGCTTATCTGAAGTTCCTACTAATGAATTACATAAGTATCTCTATCTTTACCTTTGTGTTATTTTCGTTCATCACCATTACTACTTGAGTTTGCCTGACTAAGATTTACAAGATGACCATAGCTTGCTTCAATACTAACAATCTCCGTGGGATCGACCCTTACTCGCGTAAGGTTTATTACTTGGACGACCCAGTGCACTTGCTGGTTAGTTGTGCGAAGTTGTGTAATGCCATGGTATTGAGATACCACGTTTTTGGAGCCATTACTGGGGATTATGAGAGTTGTGAAAAAGTATTGTTCACAATTTCGCGCACCAAGTTTTTGGCGCCGTTGCCGGGGATTGTTCAAGTTTTGAGCAAGCCTTTTGTCCGGTAACATTGATGCCAAAATCCGGCAACAGCACCAAGTTTTTGGCGCCGTTGCCGGGGATTGTTCAAGTTTTGAGCAAGCTTTTGGTAACATCAGTGCCAAGATCCGGCAACAACACCAAGTTTTTGGCGTTATTGCCAGGGATTGTTCAAGTTTGGACAACTGACGGTTCATCTTGTTGCTTAGATTAGGTATTTATTTTTTTTCGAAATTCTTGAAGATGAATTCTAGAGTTTCATGATGATTTGTTGAAATCTGGCTGGCTGAGAAGCCATGTCTAATCTCATTGGACTGAGGTTTCAACTTATCACCACAAGAGCTTGTTGATTTTCTATCAATCTTGCTTTTGGAGCAGTGATCTGCTAAGGCTTGGCTGGCCTCTGGCCATGTCTAGTGTTTTGGACCGAAGCTTTCTTTGAAAGCTTGGCTGGCTGTGAAGCCATGTCTAGTTCCTGGACCGGAGTCTTAGACTAGCATTGCACTGATTCCTGGAATTCTCATTAAGAATTTTGATACCTTTTTCCACTTAATTTTCGAAAAACACAAAAAAAAAAATTCAGAAAAATCTTAAAATCCAAAAATATTTCTTGTTTGAGTCTAGTGTCTCATCATAAGTTTGGTGTCAATTGCATTCATGTGTCTTAAGAATCTTCAAGTAATTCTTGATGATTTTCGTGCTCTGATCTTTGAATTCTATTGACTTGATTGTTTTGTGTGTCTCATATGCATTTTCATTTTGTTAGTGTCAGTAGTATACAAACTGCTAAGTTTGGTGTCTTACATGCATTGTTATTTGATTCTTGTTGCATTTTGATTTGTTCTTATTATTAAAAATCCAAAAATATTTTTAATTTGTGTCTTTTCAAGTCAATAATACAGAGAATTGAAGATTCAGAACATACAGCAGAGGAATTGCACAGAAAAAGCTGGGCGTTCAAAACGCCCAGTGAAGAAGGACAGACTGGCGTTTAAACGCCAGCCAGGGTACCTGGTTGGGCGTTTAACGCCCAAACGGGTAGCATTTTGGGCGTTAAACGCCAGAATGGATACCATTCTGGGCGTTTAACGCCAGGATGGCTAGAAGGGAAGATTTTGTTTTCAAATCAATTTTTTTTTCTAAGTTTTCAAAAATCTTTTCAAAATCAAATCTTTTTCAAATCAATTTTTCAATCAAATCTTTTTCAAAATCAATTTCTTTCCATTTTTTTAGATACTTACTATCAATTAATGATTTGATTCAACATTTCAAGTATGTTGCCTTTTCTGTTGAGAAAGGTTTAATGCTTGAATCATATCTTTTCTTGATAGTCAAGTTTTTAATTTTCAAACCAAATCTTTTTAAAATGTTTTTCAAATCATATCTTCTCAATCACATTTTTTTTACCAATCATATCTTCTTAACCATATCTTTTTCAAAATAGTTTTCAATCAAATCTTTTTTATTTCTAATTTCAAAATCTTTTTCAAAAATCACTTGATTTCTTTTCCATTTTCATTTTCGAAAATTAAGAAATATTTTTCAAAAATGTTTTCAAAATTTTTTCACTTAATTTTCGAAAATCACTTCCCTCCTTCTCACATCCTTCTATTTATGGACTAATACTATCCCTTAATGCAAAATTCGAACTCCATCTCCTTTGTTAAGTTCGAATTTTCCACTTCTGTCTTCTACTCTTCTTTTCCTCTGACACCTAAAGGAATCTCTATACTGTGACATAGAGGATTCCACATTTTCTTGTTCCCTTATCTTTCTTATGAGCAGGAGCAAAGACAAAGGCATTCTTGTTGAGGCTGATCCTGAACCTGAAAGGACCTTGAAGAGAAAGCTAAGAGAAGCCAAAGCACAATTCTCTTTAGAACACCTGAACGAACTCTTTAAAGAAGAAGAACAAATGGCAGCCGAAAACAACAATAATGCCAACAATGCAAGGAAGGTGCTGGGTGACTTCACTGCACCTACTCCCGATTTCTATGGGAGAAGCATCTCTATCCCTGCCATTGGAGCAAACAACTTTGAGCTTAAGCCTCAATTAGTTTCTCTAATGCAACAGAATTGCAAGTTCCATGGACTTCCACTGGAAGATCCTCATCAGTTTTTAGCTGAGTTCTTGCAAATCTGTGACACTGTCAAGACTAATGGGGTTGACCCTGAGGTCTACAGACTAATGCTATTCCCTTTTGCTGTAAGAGACAGAGCTAGAACATGGTTGGACTCTCAACCTAAAGAAAGCCTGGACTCTTGGGAAAAGCTAGTCAATGCCTTCTTGGCAAAGTTCTTTCCACCTCAAAAATTGAGTAAGCTTAGAGTGGACGTCCAAACCTTCAGACAGAAGGAAGGAGAATCCCTCTATGAAGCTTGGGAAAGATACAAACAATTAATCAGAAAGTGTCCCTCTGACATGCTTTCTGAATGGAGTATCATAGGTATTTTCTATGATGGTCTCTCTGAACTGTCCAAGATGTCTTTGGATAGCTCTTCTGGAGGATCTCTTCATTTGAAGAAGACACCTGCAGAAGCTCAAGAACTGATTGAAATGGTTGCAAATAACCAATTCATGTACACTTCTGAAAGAAATCCTGTGAACAATGGGACTAGTCAGAAGAAAGGAGTTCTTGAGATTGATACTCTGAATGCCATATTGGCTCAGAACAAAATATTGACTCAACAAGTCAATATGATTTCTCAAAGTCTGTCTGGAATGCAAAATGCACCAAGCAGTACTAAGGAAGCTTCATCTGAGGAAGAAGCTTATGATCCTGAGAATCCTTCAATAGAAGAGGTGAATTACATGGGAGAACCCTATGGAAACACCTATAATCCTTCATGGAGGAATCATCCAAATCTTTCATGGAAGGATCAACAGAGACCTCAACAAGGTTTCAATAATAATAATGGTGGAAGAAACAGGTTTAGCAATAGCAAGCCTTTTCCATCATCTTCTCAGCAACAGACAGAGAGTTCTAAGCAGAATACTTCTGATTTAGCAACCATGGTCTCTGATCTAATCAAGACCACTCAAAGTTTCATGACTGAAACAAGGTCTTCCATCAGGAATCTGGAAGGACAAGTGGGTTAGCTGAGCAAGAAAATTACTGAACTCCCTCCAAGTACTCTCCCAAGCAATACAGAAGAAAATCCAAAAGGAGAGTGCAAGGCCATCAACATGGCCGAATTTTGGGAGGAAGAAGAGGCAGTGAACGCCACTGAGGAAGGCCTCACTGGGCGTCCACTGGCCTCCAATGAGTTCCCCAATGAGGAACCAAGGGAATCTGAGGCTCAAAATGAGACCATAGAGATTCCATTGGACTTACTTCTGCCATTCATGAGCTCTGATGAGTATTCTTCCTATGAAGAGGATGAGTATGTCACTGAAGAGCAAGTTGCTAAATACCTTGGAGCAATCATGAAGCTAAATGACAAGTTATTTGGAAATGAGACTTGGGAGGATGAACCCCCTCTGCTCACCAAAGAACTGGATGACTTGTCTAGGCAGAAACTGCCTCAAAAGAGGCAAGATCCTGGGAAGTTTTCTATACCTTGTACCATAGGCACCATGACCTTCAAGAAGGCCTTGTGTGACTTAGGGTCAAGTGTAAACCTCATGCCCCTCTCTGTAATGGAGAAATTAGGGATCTTTGAGGTGCAAGCTGCAAAAATCTCACTAGAGATGGCGGACAACTCAAGAAAACAAGCCCATGGACTTGTAGAGGATGTTCTGGTTAAAGTTGAAGACCATTACATCCCTACTGATTTCATAGTCCTAGAGACTGGGAAGAGCATGGATGAATCCATTATCCTTGGCAGACCCTTCCTAGCCACAGCAAAGGCTGTGATTAATGTTGATAGAGGAGAGTTGATCATTCAAGTGAATGAAGAATCCTTGGTGTTTAAGGCCCAAGGATATCCCTCTGTCATCATGGAGAGGAAGCATGAAGAGCTTCTCTCAAAACAGAGCCAAACAGAGCCCCCACAGTCAAACTCTAAGTTTGGTGTTGGGAGGCCACAACCAAACTCTAAGTTTGGTGTTGAACCCCCACATTCAAACTCTAAGTTTGGTGTTGGGAGGTTCCAACACGGTTCTGAGCATTTCTGAGGCTCCATGAGAGTCCTCTGTCAAGCTAGTGACAATAAAGAAGCGCTTGTTGGGAGGCAACCCAATGTTTTATATTTAATTATTTTCTTTTGTTATTTTATCTTTTTTGTAGGTTGATGATCATGAGAAGTCACAAAATTAATTGAAAAAGCAAAAACAGAATGAAAAACAGGAAGAAAAACAGCACACCCTGAAGGAAGATGCTGCTGGCGTTTAAACGCCAGTAAGCATAGCAGTTGGGCGTTTAACGCCCAGTCTGGCACCATTCTGGGCGTTTAACGCCAGAAAGGGGCACCAGACTGGCGTTAAACGCCAGGAAAGGGCAAGAACCTGGCGTTAAACGCCAGGAATGGGCACCAGCCCGGCGTTTAACGCCAGAATTGGCTCAAAACGTGAATTTTGATGCCATTTGGTGCAGGGATGACTTTTCCTTGACACCACAGGATCTGTAGACCCCACAGGACCCCACCACCACTCTCTCTCTTCTTCCCCCATTCACCAATCACCTCAAAACCTCTTCCCCAAAAACCCTTCACCTATCAAATCCCATCTTTCTCTTCACCACTCACATCCATCCTTCATAAATCCCCACCAACCTCACCCTTCAAATTCAAACCACTTTCCCTCCCAAACCCACCCATAATGGCCGAACCATTACCCCCCCTCTCTCCTATATATACCCTTCTTCAACCCTTCATTTTCACACAACCTAAACACCACTTCTCCCCCTCTTTGGCCGAACACACCACCATCTCCCTCTTCCTCATTTCTTCTTCTTCTACTCTCTTCTTTCTTCTTTTGCTCGAGGACGAGCAAACATTTTAAGTTTGGTGTGGTAAAAGCGTTGCTTTTTCGTTTTTCCATAACCATTATGGCATCCAAGGCCGGAGAAACCTCTAGAAAGAGGAAAGGGAAGGCAAAGGCTTCCACCTCCGAGTCATGGGAGATGGATAGGTTCATCTCAAGGGTGCATCAAGACCACTTCTATGAAGTTGTGGCCTTGAAGAAGGTGATCCCCGAGGTCCCCTTTTCACTCAAAAAGGGTGAATATCCGGAGATCCGACATGAGATCCGAAGAAGAGGTTGGGAAGTTCTTACCAACCCCATTCAACAAGTCGGAATCTTGATGGTTCAAGAGTTCTATGCCAATGCATGGATCACCAAGAACCATGACCAAAGTGTGAACCCGAATCCAAAGAATTATCTTACTATGGTTCGGGGGAAATACTTGGATTTTAGTCCGGAAAGTGTGAGGGTGGCGTTCAACTTGCCTATGATGCAAGGAAATGAGCATCCTTACACTAGAAGGGTCAACTTTGATCAAAGGTTGGACCAAGACCTCACAGTCATATGTGAAGAGGGCGCCCAATGGAAGCAAGATTCAAGGGGAAAGCCGGTCCAATTGAGAAGGCATGACCTCAAGCCCGTGGCTAGAGGATGGTTAGAGTTCATACAACGCTCAATCATTCCCACTAGCAACCGGTCCGAAGTTACCATAGACCGGGCTATCATGATCCATAGCATCATGATTGGAGAAGAAATAGAGGTTCATGAGGTTATAGCCCAAGAACTCTATAAGGTGGCGGACAAGTCCTCTACCTTGGCAAGGTTAGCCTTTCCTCATCTCATTTGTCACCTCTGTTATTCAGTGGGAGTTGACATAGAGGGAGACACCCCCATTGAGGAGGACAAGCCCATCACTAAGAAGAGGATGGAGCACACAAGAGATCCCACTCATCATGAGATCCCTGAGATTCCTCAAGGGATGCACTTTCCTCCACAAAACTATTGGGAGCAACTAAACACCTCCCTAGGAGAATTGAGTTCCAACATGGGACAACTAAGGGTGGAGCATCAAGAACACTCCATCATCCTTCATGAGATTAGAGAAGATCAAAGAATCATGAGGGAGGAGTAACAAAGACAAGGAAGAGACATTGAGGAGCTCAAGCACTCCATAGGATCTTCAAGAGCAAGGAAGAGCCGCCATCACTAAGGTGGACCCGTTCCTTGATTTCCTTGTTCTTTATTCTTCTGTTTTTCGAATTTTATGCTTATGTTTATCCATGTTTGTGTCTTGTGATCATTAGTGTCTTAGTGTCTATGCCTTAAAGTTATGAATGTCCTATGAATCCATCACCTTTCTTGAATAAAAATGTGTTTAATTGAAAAAGGAAGAATTGCATGAATTTTGAATTTTATAACAATTTAATTATTTTGATGTGGTGGCAATATTTTTGTTCTCTGAATGTATGCTTAAACAGTGCATATGTATCTTGAATTTGTGGTTCATGAATGTTGGCTCTTGAAAGAATGATGAAAAAGGAGACATGTTACTGAGGATCTGAAAAATCATTAAAATGATTCTTGAAGCAAGAAAAAGCTATTCAAAAAAAAAAGAGAAAAATCGAAAAAAAAGAGAAAAATCGAAAAAAAAAACGAAAAAAAATATATATATAGAGAAATAAAGAGTTGTGATCCAAGGCAAATAAGAGTGTGCTTAGGAACCCTGGACACCTCTAATTGGGGACTTTAGCAAAGCTGAGTCACAATCTGAAAAGGTTCACCCAATTATGTGTCTGTGGCATGTATGTATCCGGTGGTAATACTGGAAGACAGAGTGCTTTGAGCCACAGCCAAGACTCAATAAATAGCTATGTTCAAGAATCATCATACTTTACTAAGAAAAAGTCCTAGCCATAACAGGTCGTGATCAGGGATGGATGACTCTCATAATTAACTACCTCAGAACAGAAGCTCTCCCCACAGATGAGAAAGAGTCAAAGAGGTTAAAACGAGAAGCACAATACTATACCATCATAAATAATACTCTATACAAAAGAGGGATTTCAATACCACTACTAAAATGTGTGTCGACATCCAACACAAAAGATGTCCTAGAAGAAGTACACAGTGGCATTTGTGGCAATCACCCCGGAGCACAGGCACTCGCCAAAAAAGTACTTCGGGCAGGATTTTATTGGCCAACTCTACAAAAAGAAGCCACAGAATTTGTAAGGACATGTTCACCATGTCAGAAGCATGCCAACTTCGACACCGCTCCGCCAGAGGAACTCATTAGTGTAACCTCACCTTGGCCATTCGCAAAATGGAGGACTCAATCTTCTCAGACCTTTTCCTCAAGGATCAGGACAAGTCAAGTTCCTCATAGTATCAATAGACTACTTCACAAAATGGATCGAGGCAGAACCCCTAGCCAATGCCACAGCTCAAAGAAGTCGGAAATTCCTATATAGAAACATCGTCACAAGGTTCGAAGTTCCATACTCTATTGATGAGCGGATAATTTGTATACTTTTTGGCATTGTTTTTAGTATGTTTTTGTTATGATCTAGTTAGTTTTTAGTATATTTTTATTAGTTTTTAGTTAAAATTCACTTTTCTGGACTTTACTATGAGTTTGTGTGGTTTTCTGTGATTTCAGGTATTTTCTGGCTGAAATTGAGGGACCTGAGCAAAAATCTGATTCAGAGACCAAAAAGGACTGCAGATGCTGTTGGATTCTGACCTCCCTACACTCGAAGTGGATTTTCTGGAGCTACAGAAGCCCAATTGGCGCGCTCTCAACGGCGTTGGAAAGTAGACATCCTGGGCTTTCCAGAAATATATGATAGTCCATACTTTGCCCAAGATTTGATGGCCCAAACCGGCGTTCAAAGTCACCTCAAGAAATCCCAGCGTTAAACGCTGGAACTGGCACCCAAATGGGAGTTAAACGCCCAAACTGGCACTAAAGCTGGCGTTTAACTCCAAGAGGAGTCTCTGCACGAAATTTTCTTCATTGCTCAGCCCAGGCACACACCAAGTGGGCCCGGAAGTGGATTTTTATGTCATTTACTCATTTCTGTACACCTTAGGTTACTAGTTCTTATAAGTAGGACCTTTTACTATTGTATTAGAGGACTTTGGTAGCTATCTTCGTTTTGTATGCTATCTTAGATCATTGGGAGGCTGGCCATTCGGCCATGCCTAGACCTCATGCTTATGTATTTTCAACGGTGGAGTTTCTACACACCATAGATTAAGGTGTGGAGCTCTGCTGTACCTCAAGTATTAATGCAATTACTATTGTTCTTCCATTCAATTCCGCTTGTTCTTTGTCCAAGATATCATTTGTTCTTCAACTTGATGAAGGTGATGATTGTCACGAATCATCACCATTCTCACCCATGAACAAAGTGACTGACAACCACTCTTGTTCTACAAGCAACTAAGGCCATAGTGAATATCTCTTGGATTCCTGATTGCACGATGCATGGTTGATCGCCTGACAACCGAGTGCTCGCCTGACAAACGAGCCAACCATTCCGTGAGATCAGAGTCTTCGTGGTATAGGCGAGAACTGATGGCAGCATTCAAGAGAATCCGGAAGGTCTAACCTTGTCTATGGTATTCTGAGTAGGATTCAATGACTGAATGACTGTGACGTGCTTCAAACTCCTGAGGGCGGGGTGTTAGTGACAGACGTAAAAGAATCACTGGATTCTATTTCGGCCTGATTGAGAACCGACAGATGAATTCCGCTATGCTGTGACAGAGCATATGCAATCGCTTTCACTGAGAGGATGGGAGGTAGCCACTGACAACGGTGAAACCCTTGCTTAAGCTTGCCATGGAAAGGAGTAAGAAGGATTGGATGAAGACAGTAGGAAAGCAGAGAGACGGAAGGGAAGGCATCTTCATGCGCTTATCTGAAGTTCCTACCAATGAATTACATAAGTATCTCTATCTTTACCTTTGTGTTATTTTCGTTCATCACCATTACTACTTGAGTTTGCCTGACTAAGATTTACAAGATGACCATAGCTTGCTTCAATACTAACAATCTCCGTGGGATCGACCCTTACTCGCGTAAGGTTTATTACTTGGACGACCCAGTGCACTTGCTGGTTAGTTGTGCGAAGTTGTGTAATGCCATATTATTGAGCTACCACGTTTTTGGAGCCATTACTGGGGATTATGAGAGTTGTGAAAAAGTATTGTTCACAATTTCGCGCACCATCTATCACTACAGACAATGGTACCCAGTTCACAGATGTAGGCTTCAGAAAACTAGCGGCCGACTTGAATATAAAACAATAATTCACCTCTGTTGAGCACCCCCAAGCCAATGGGCAAGCTGAAGCTGCTAACAAAGTTATATTAGCAGGGTTAAAATGAAGATTACAGGATGCAAAGGGAGCCTAGGCCGAGGAGCTCCCGCAAGTCCTATGGGCATATCGAATGACTCCACATTCCATGACAAAAGAGTCACCCTTCCGATTAGCTTACGGAATGGAGGCAATGATCCCAGTGGAGTGATAAACGCCGATTTCGTGGTTTATTTTGTGCTTATTTTGGGGGATTTTATCACCTTTTCTCACATTTATTCAATTAAATAACATGGTTTTGCAATTCTCCTGTGATTTGTGCTTAAATCTGAAAACATGCTCTTTAGGCCCTAAAATTAGTGATTTTAATCCACTTTAATCCCATTCGATGCCTTTATATGTTTGTTAAGTGATTTCAGGTTCATAAGGCAAGTATTGGATGGAAGAAGTGAGGAGAAAAGCATGCAAAGAGGAGAATGCATGAAGAAACAAGAATTGAAAATGCATCACGGGACGCCGCACGCGTACAAGGCGCGCACGCACGAAAGTGGTCTCGCCAATGGACGCGCGCACGTACATGCCGCGTCCGCGCGGGTGAAGAATTGCCAATCGACGCGCACGCGCACTTTGAGCGCGCGCACCGATGCTGTCCGTAGCCCACTTTAATGAAATCGCCCCCAGAGATTTTGCAGCTCATTTTGGGCCCAATCCAACCAATTTCTGATGCTATTGAACCCAAGGATTGAACGGGGAATGAACACACTTAGTCATAGTTTAGTTTTTTATCATGTTTTAGGTTAGAATTCTAGAGAGGGAGGCTCTCTCCTCTCTCTAGATTTTAGGGTGGTTTTAGTTAATTCTTCTTGAATCCAAGTTTTAATTCTTGTTTTGATTTAGTTTCTCCTTTTAATTTCTTGTTATTACATCTCTACTCTTCTAGTTTTACTTGTCATTTCCTTTATTTTGTCCTCTTTTATGTTTATGAACATTGTTGAATCTTAATTTTCTTTAATGCAATTTTATGTTTGATGTTCTTTTTATTGTTGATTTGTGTTGAGATCTTACTTTCCTTGCTATTGGTAATTGGTAGATTTTATATTCTTGCACATTTACTATGCTTTCCTTTATTACCCACTAAGTGTTTGACAAAATGCTTGGTTGGGCTTTAGAGTAGATTTTGAGCATTCTTGGCTTGGAAAGAGTAATTAGGTAATCTTGAGTCATGAAAACCCAACTTATGTTGGTGATCTAAAGTTGTTAGCTAATATTGTTTCCATTGACGCTAATCTTTTGCTAATTTAATTAGTGAGTTGATTAGGACTTATGGAAGATTATTTCCATTGACGCTAATCTTTTGCTAGTTTAATTAGTAAGTCGATTAGGATCTTTGGATTGAGATTAGCTAGTCTCATTAGACTTTCTCCCTATTTGTTGGAGTTGACGTAATGAGATAAATTCTTGTTTATTTTTGTGACATGATTGGTTAATCTTGTTTGACATTCTCCCTATTTGTTGGAGTTAACTAAATAAGATGAACTAATCATGCATGACTAGGATAGATAGCCTATGATCTCAATCCATTGCCATGAATGTCACTTTTTATTAATTGCTTTCTTTAATTACTTGTTTGACTTACTTTTTCCTGTCATTTATTTTCTTGCCTCATATCAACCAAAACCCCCTATACCCCTCATAGCCAATAATTAAACACTTCATTGCAATTCCTTGTGAGACGACCCGGAGTCTAAATACTTCGGTTAATTTTCAATTGGGGTTTGTTACTTGTGACAACTCAAATTTTTGATGTGGGAATTGTTTGTTGGTTTGGAGCTATGCTTACAACGAAGTAACTCTTTCTATAAGAAGAAATCTAGACCATCAACCAAATCTTGATCATCAAAATGGTGCCGTTGTCGGGGAGTTTCAATGGTGTTACGTTATTGGCTATTGTGAATATTGTGAATATGTTTGCCTTTTGCTTATTTGTTAGTTTTTGTTAGCTTTAGGACTTTGTAACTTATTTTTGTTAGTTTTTATTTCTCTTTACTATTATGAATTCTCATCCTCACTTTGGTTTTGAGTTTGGCTCAAATTATGTTGTAGGTAATGGGAACTACAATGAGGATGTGCATCAAGGATGGAATAATCAAAGATGGGAGGAGCCTCAACCTTCTTGGCAACAACAACCTCCGGACTCTTATGGGTATAATTCCAATCCTAATGCATATTAATCTAATGGATGCGGTGACCCTTATTATGATTTTCAACAACCACCACCATATGCCTATGAATCACCGCCTCAACATAATTTTGAACCACTTTACTTACAAGCCCCTTTTCACCAAACACCTCCATATGACCCCAACCCATATCCACCATACCAACCACCTTATGATCCATATGAACCATATGAAGAACCACCCCAATTCCACTACCAATACCCTCAAGAACCACCACCTCACTACCCTTACTAAGATGAATCACCTCCCATGTATGACAACTTTCAACCACATAATGAATTTCCCTTTCCACCACAACCCTCCAAGGAAGAACACCCACATCCATCCATCCAAGAGTCAATGGATCGTTGATGAGCGGATAATTTATACGCTTTTTGGCATTGTTTTCATATAGTTTTTAGTAAGTTTAAGCTACTTTTAGGGATGTTTTCACTAGTTTTGATGTTAAATTCACATTTCTGGACTTTACTATGAGTTTGTGTGTTTTTCTGTGATTTCAGGTAAATTCTGACTGAAATTGAGGGATTTGAGCAAAACTCTGAAGAAGGCTGACAAAAGGACTGCTGATGCTGTTGGAATCTGACCTCCCTGCACTCGAAATGGATTTTCTGGCGCTACAGAACTCCAATTGGCGCGCTCTCAACGGCGTTGGAAAGTAGACATCCAGGGCTTTCCAGAAATATATAATAGTCCATACTTTATTCGAAGAATGACGACGTAACTTGGCGTTAAACGCCAAGTACACGCTTCTGTCTGGAGTTAAACGGCAGAAAAACGTCATGATCCGGAGTTGAACGCCCAAAACACGTCATAACTCAGAGTTCAACGCCAAGATATGCCTTAGCACGTGAATTCATCAAGCTCAGCCCAAGCACACACCAAGTGGGCCCCGGAAGTGGATTTATGCATCAATTACTTACTCATGTAAACCCTAGCAGCTAGTCTAGTATATATAGGACATTTATCTATTGTATTAGACATCTTTTGACCATCTTTTGACCACTTTAAGTCTTTCATTATTCGGTTACTTGATCATGGAGAGGGCTGGCCATTCGGCCATGCCTGAACCCTTTGCTTATGTATTTTCAACGGTGGAGTTTCTGCACACCATAGATTAAGGGTGTGGAGCTCTGCTGTACCTCAAGTATTAATGAAATTCTATCTTCTTTTATTCAAATCTCTCTTATTCTTATTCCAAGATATTCATTCGTACCCAAGAACATGATGAATGTGATGAGTCAGATTACCCTCATTATCATTCTCACTTATGAATGCGCGTGATTGACAACCATGTCCGTTCTACATGCAACAGAGCTTGAATGCGTATCTCTTAGATTCCCCAACAGAATCTTTGTGGTATAAGTTAGATAGTTGGCAGCATTCATCTGGATCCGGAAAGTCCAACCTTGTCTGTGGTGTTCCGAGTAGGATCCTGGGAGTCCGGAAAGTCCAACCTTGTCTGTGGTGTTCCGAGTAGGATTCCGATCATGAGTGACCGTGACGTGCTTCAAACTTTAACCTGCTGGGTGTTGGTGACAGACGCAAAAGAGGGATTCTATTCCAGTAGGAGCGGGAACCAACCGGTGATTAGCCGTACTGTGACAGAGTGCGTTGCATAGTTTTCACTGCGAGGATGGGATGTAGCCATCAGCCATGGGTGATGCCTCCAGACTGGTTAGCTGTGCGAGTGACAGCCGCACAGGTTATTTCCCCGTGAGGAATGAAAGTAGCCACAGTTGATGGTGAACCCCTATACAAAGCTTGCCATGGAAAGGAGTAAGAAGGATTGAGTAGAAGCAGTAGGAGAGTAGGCGTCCTTGGGCTCTACAGCAACTCCATCTGCTTATCTGAAATTCCTACCAATGAATCTGCATAAGTCTTCTATCCCTTTTATTATTCCTTTTTATTTATTATAATTACAATCCCTCTTTTTTCTGCCTGACTGAGATTTACAAGGTGACCATAGCTTGCTTCATACCAACAATCTCTGTGGATTCGACCCTTACTCACGTAAGGTTATTACTTGGACGACCCAGTACACTTGCTGGTTAGTTGAACGAGATTGTGAAGAAAATAAACAATGCCCTCAGAGTATACATCCTTTATAAATACATAACAAGTGATCACAATTTCGTCCACCAAGTTTTTGGCGCCGTTGCCGGGGATTGTTCGAGTATGGACAACTGACGGTTCATCTTGTTGCTCAGATTAGGTAATTTTCTTTTCAAAAATCTTTTTCAAAATTTTTTTTCTTTTATTTTTCGTTTTCCCAAAAATGTTTTTCGAAAAAAAAATTATAAAAATACAAAAAAAATTAGAAAATCATAAAAATCAAAAATATTTGGTGTTTCTTGTTTGAGTCTTGTGTTAAATTTTAAGTTTGGTGTCAATTGCATGCTTTTAAAAATTTTTCTTGCATTTTTCGAAAATCTCATGCATTCATAGTGTTCTTCATGATCTTCAAGTTGTTCTTGACAAGTCTTCTTGTTTGATCTTGATGATTTCTTGTTATGTGTTGTTTGTTGTTTTTCATGTGCATCTTTGCATTCATAT
Organism: Arachis hypogaea; assembly: GCF_003086295.3. NCBI lineage: Eukaryota > Viridiplantae > Streptophyta > Magnoliopsida > Fabales > Fabaceae > Arachis > Arachis hypogaea. The sequence goes on from NC_092040.1 coordinate 62,940,464, forward strand.
TTTCCATGCATTAAAGATTTCTAAGTTTGGTGTCTTGCATGTTTTCTTTGCATCAAAAATTTTTCAAAATTATGTTCTTGATGTTCATCATGATCTTCATAGTGTTCTTGGTGTTCATCTTGACATTCATAGCATTCTTGCATGCATCTTGTGTCTTGATCCAAAATTTTCATGTTTTGGGTCATTTTTGTGTTTTTCATTCAAAATTTGATTTCAAAAATATCTTTTCCTTATTTCCCTCCAAAATTTCGAAATTTTGGGATTGACTTGGTCAAAAATTTTCAAAATTAGTTGTTTCTTACAAGTCAAGTCAAAATTTCAATTTTAAAAATCTTATCTTTTCAAAATCTTTTTCAAAAATCATATCTTTTTCATTTTTTTTATTATTTTCGAAAATTTCAAAAATATTTTTCAAAATATTTTCAAAATCTTTTTCTTATCTTTTTATCCAATTTTCGAAAAATTAGCTAACAATTAATGTGATTGGTTCAAAAATTTGAAGTTTGTTACTTTCTTGTTAAGAAAGGTTCAATCTTTAAGTTCTAGAATCTTATCTTGTAGTTTCTTGTTAGTTAAGTAATTTTTAAAATTAAATCTTTTTTTTTAAATATCTTTTTCAAATATATCTTTTTATCTTTTATCTTATCTTTTTCAAAAAATTTTATCTTTTTCAAAATTTGATTTCAAAATATCTTATCTAACCTCTTATCTTCTTATCTTTTTCAAAACTTGATTTCAAATCTTTTTCAATCAACTAACTAACTCCTTGTTTGTTTCTTATCTTTTTCAAAACCACCTAACTACCTTTCCCTCTCTAAATTTTCGAAAATTCTCCCTCTCTTTTTCAAAAAAAATTCTTTTTGTTTCAAATTTTAATTTTAATCTCATCTTATCTTTAATTTTCGAAAATTACTAACCTCTTTTTCAAAATTATTTTCAAAAATCTTCTTTTCTTTTTCTATTTTAATTATTTAATTACTAACACTTCTCCTCACCTCTCTTCATTCATATCCTAACATCTCATCTCACATCTCTGCCATCCTCACAGTTGTGTTTCTTTTCCACTCTTCTTCTACCCCTTTCTTCTTCTACTAACATAAAGGAATCTCTATACTGTGACATAGAGTATTCCTCTTTCTTTTCTTGTTTTCTTCTCTTTCTTATGAGCAGGAACAAGGATAAAGGCACTCTTGTTGAAGCTGATCCAGAACCTGAAAGGACTCTGAAGAGAAAATTAAGAGAAGCTAAATTACAACAATCCAGAAACAACCTTTCAGAAATTTTCGAACAAGAGAAGGACATGGCAGCCGAAAATAATAATAATAATAATGCAAGGAGAATGCTTGGTGACTTCACAAAGCCAACATCCAAGTTTGATGGAAGAAGCATCGCCATTCCTGCCATTGGAGCCAATAACTTTGAGCTTAAGCCTCAACTAGTTGCATTAATGCAACAAAACTGCAAGTTTTATGGACTTCCATCTGAAGATCCTTATCAGTTTTTAACTGAATTCTTGCAAGTCTGTGATACTGTAAAGACGAATGGAGTTAATCCTGAAGTCTACAGACTCATGCTTTTCCCTTTTGCTGTAAGAGACAGAGCTAGAATATGGTTGGATTCACAACCTAAGGATAGCCTGGACTCCTGGGATAAGCTGGTCACTGCCTTCTTAGATAAGTTCTTTCCTCCTCAAAAGCTGAGCAAGCTGAGAGTGGATGTTCAAACCTTCAAACAAAAAGATGGTGAATCCCTCTATGAAGCTTGGGAAAGATACAAGCAGCTGACCAAGAGATGTCCATCTGACATGTTTTCTGAATGGACCCTACAAGATATATTCTATTATGGTCTCTCTGAATTTTCGAAAATGTCACTGGACCATTCTGCAGGTGGATCTATTCACCTGAAGAAAACGCCTGAAGAGGCTCAAGAACTCATTGACATGGTTGCAAACAACCAGTTCATGTATACCTCTGAGAGGAATTCCGTGAATAATGGGGTCCCTCAGAAGAAGGGAGTTCTTGAAATTGATGCTCTGAATGCCATACTGGCTCAGAACAAAGTGTTGACTCAACAGGTCAACATGATCTCTCAAAATCTGAATGGATTGCAACATGCATCCAACAGTACTAGAGAGGCAGCTTCTGAAGAAGCTTATGATCCTGAGAACCCTGCCATGGCAGAGGTTAATTACATGGGTGAACCATATGGAAATACCTATAACCCATCATGGAGAAATCATCCAAATTTCTCCTGGAAGGATCAACAAAAACCTCAACAAGGTTTTAACAATGGTGGACGCAATAGGCTGAATAATAGTAAGCCATATCCATCATCTTCTCAGCAACAGACAGAGAACTCTGAACAAAATAATTCTAAATTAGCCAATATAGTCTCTGATCTGTCAAAGGCCACTTTCAGTTTCATGAATGAAACCAGATCTTCCATTAGAAATCTGGAAGCACAAGTGGGTCAGCTGAGTAAGAAAGTTATTGAAACTCCTCCCAGTACTCTCCCAAGCAATACAGAAGAGAATCCAAAAGGAGAGTGCAAAGCCATTGACTTAGTCAACATGGCCGAATGCACTAGGGAGGAGGAGGGCGAAAATCCCAGTGAGGAAGATTTCCTGGGACGTCCTCCAAGCAAGAAGGAGCTTCCTAATAAGGATCCTGAGGAATCTGAGGCTCACACAGAGACCATAGAGATTCCATTAAATCTCCTTCTGCCATTCATGAGCTCTAACTATTATTCATCCTCTGAAGAGGATGAAGATGTGACTGGTGAGCAAGTTGCTCAATATCTAGGAGCTATCATGAAACTGAATGCCAAGCTATTTGGTAATGAGACTTGGGAAAGTGAACCTCCCTTGTTCATTGGTGATTTGGATACTTGGATTCAGGAAACTCTACCTCAAAAGAGACAAGATCCTGGCAAGTTCTTAATACCTTGCACCATTGGCACCATGAGCTTTGAAAAAGCTCTGTGTGATCTTGGGTCAGGGATAAACCTTATGCCACTCTCTGTAATGGAGAAGCTAGGAATCATTGAGGCACAACCTGCCTTGTTCTCATTACAATTGGCAGATAAGTCAGTGAGACAAGCTCATGGGATAGTAGAGGACGTGCTTATAAAAGTTGAAGACTTTTACATCCCTGCTGATTTCATAATCCTAGATACTAGGAAGGAAGATGATGAATGCATCATCCTAGGAAGACCTTTCCTAGCCACAGCAGAAGCTGTGATAGATGTCAACAGAGGAGAGTTAGTCCTTCAATTGAATGGAGAATACCTTGTGTTTCAAGCACATGGCCATCCCTCTGTGACAAAAGAGAGCAAGCATGAAGAGCTTCTCTCAATTCAAGGTCAAGAAGAGCCCACACAGTCAAACTCTAAGTTTGGTGTTGTGAAGCCACAACCAAACTCTAAGTTTGGTGTTCAAGCCCCATATCCAAACTCTAAGTTTGGTGTTGGGACTAGACAACATTGACTTGATTGCTCTGTGGCTCCATGAGAGCCACTGTCAAGCTATTGACATTAAAGAAGCGCTTGTTGGGAGGCAACCCAATTTTATTTATCTAATTTTATTTTATTTTGTTTCTTTGTTATTTTTGTGTTTAATTAGGTACATGATCATGAGGAGTCACGAAAAAAATCAAAAAAAAATTAAAAACAGAGTCAAAAACAGAAGAAAAAATTTTTCACCCTGGAGGACGCACGGGCCGGCGTTCAGCGCCCAGAAGATGCATCTGGCGGGCGTTCAACGCCAGAACAGAGCATCTTCCTGGCGCTGAACGCCCAAAACAAGCAACATCCTGGCGTTTAACGCCAGGATGCGCACGCAGAGGACAATCTGGCGCTGAACGCCAGAAACAAGCTTGAAACTGGCGTTCAACGCCAGAATCAAGCATCACATGGGCGTTTAACGCCCAGAACATGCACCAATGGGCGTTTGAACGCCAGAATGGTGCATGAAGGCAATTTACACGCCTATAGGGTGAAGGAATGGTATTTCTTTTCACCTCAGGACCTGTGGACCCCACAGGATCCCCACCTCAGGACCTGTGGACCCCACAGGATCCCCACCTACCTTTTCTTTTAATCCTATTCACACTCTCCTAATCCAAATCTCATTTTCAATGTCACCCTTCCCAAAAACCTTCACCATTCACATCAACCTCCTCTTCCCCATAAACCCCACCTACCCCCATTACATTCAAATTCAATTTCCCACCCATTCCCACCCAAAATGGCCGAAACCTAACCCTCCCCCCTCCCTATAAATACCTCCCTTTTCTTCTTCATTTTCACACAACATAACCCCTTCTTCTCTACATAGCCGAACCCACTTCTCTCCCTCTCTTCCAAATTCTCTTCTTCTTCTTCTTCTACTCTTCTTTTCTTTTTGCTCGAGGACGAGCAAATTTTAAGTTTGGTGTGGTAAAAAGCCTAGCTTTTTATTTTTCATTCACCATCAATGGCACCCAAGACCGGAGTTTCCTCAAGAAAAGGAAAAGGGAAGGCAAAAGCTTCCACTTCCGAATCATGGGAAAAGGAGAGATTCATCTCCAAGAGCCACCAAGACCACTTCTATGATGTTGTGGCAAAGAAGAGGGTGATCCCTGAGGTCCCCTTCAAGCTCAAAAAGAATGAGTATCCGGAAATCCGACATGAGATCCAAAGAAGAGGGTGGGAAGTCATAACCAACCCCATGCAACAAGTCGGATTACTGATGGTTCAAGAGTTCTATGCTAATGCATGGATCACAAGGAACCATGATCAAAGTATGAACCCGAATCCAAAGAACTATCTCACAATGGTTCGGGGGAAATACTTAGATTTCAGTCCGGAAAATGTGAGGTTGGCGTTTCATCTACCCATGATGCAAGGTGATGAACGCCCCTACACAAGGAGGGTCAACTTCAATCAAAGGTTGTACCAAGTCCTAATGGACATTTGTGTGGAAGGCGCCCAATGGAGAGTAGGCTCCAAAGGCAAACCGGTCCAACTAAGAAGACTGGACCTCAAGCCTGTAGCTAGAGGATGGCTGGAGTTCATCCAAAGATCCATCATCCCTACAAGCAACCGATCTGAAGTTACTGTGGATCGGGCAATCATGATTCATAGCATCATGATTGGAGAGGAAGTAGAGGTTCATGAAGTCATAGCCAATGAACTCTACAAAATAGCTGACAAGCCTTCATACATGGCACGGCTAGCCTTCCCCCACCTCATATGCCATCTATGTTATTCAGCTGGAGTTATCATAGATGGAGATGTCTCCATTGAAGAAGACAAGCCCATCACAAAGAAGAGGATGGAGCAAACAAGGGAAGTTCCTCACGGCCCTCAAGAAGAACATGAGGAAGTTCATCAACAAATGCCTCATGGAATGCACTTTCCTCCTAACAACTATTGGGAGCAACTCAGTACCTCCTTAGAAGACTTGAGCCATAATGTGGAACAACTAAGGGTGGAACACCATGAACACGCCCTCACTCTCCAAGAAATAAGAGAAGATCAAAGAGCTATGAGAGAGGAGCAACAAAGGCAAGGAAGGGACATAGAAGAGTTGAAGAACATCATTGGTACTTCAAGAAGAAGACGCCACTAAGAGGTGGATTCATTCCTTGTTCTTTATTTTCTTTCTGTTTTCGGTTTTTAAGTGTTATGTTTATCTATGTTTTTGTGTTTCTACTTCATGATCATTAGTGTGTAAACCATGCCTTAAAGCTATGAATAAAATCCATTAGTCTTTCACCTATCTTAAAAGAAAAATGTTTTAATTCAAAAGAACAAGAAGTACACAATTTTCGAAATTATTAGTGAATTTAATTTAATTATATTGATGTGGTGGCAATAATTTTTGTGTTCTGAATGAATGCTTGAACAGTGCATATTTTTGATCTTGTTGTTTATGAGTGTTAAAATTGTTGGCTCTTGAAAGAATGATGAACAAAGAGAAATGTTATTGATGAACTGAAAAATTCATGAATTGATTCTTGAAGCAAGAAAAAGCAGTGAAAAAAAAAAGTGGCGAAAAAAAAAATAAATAAATAAATAGAAAGAAAAAGCAAGCAGAAAAAGCCAATAGCCCTTAAAACCAAAAGGCAAGGGTAGCAAGGATCCAAGGCTTTGAGCATTAATGGATAGGAGGGCCCAAGGAAATTAAAAATCCAGGCCTAAGCGGCTAAAACAAGCTGTCCCTAACCATGTGCTTGTGTCATGAAGGTCCAAGTGAAAAGCTTGAGACTGAGTGGTTAAAGTCGTGATCCAAAGCTAAAGAGTTTGCTTAAGAGCTCTGGACACCACTAACTGGGGACTTTAGCAAAGCTGAGTCACAATCTGAAAAGGTTCACCCAGTTATGTGTCTGTGGCATTTGTGTATCCGGTGGTAATACTGGAAGACAAAGTGCTTAGGGCCAAGGCCAAGACTCATAAAGTAGCTGTGTTCAAGAATCAACATGCCTAACTAGGAAAGTCAATAACACTATCTGAAATTCTAAGTTCCTAGAGAAGCCAATCACTCTAAACTTCAAAGGAAAAAGTGAGATGCCAAAACTGTTCAGAAGCAAAAAGCTACAAGTCCCGCTCATCTAATTAAATTAATATTCATTGATATTTTGGACTTTTCTCTTCTTTTTATCCTATTTGATTTTCAGTTGCTTGGGGACAAGCAACAATTTAAGTTTGGTGTTGTGATGAGCGGATAATTTATACGCTTTTTGGCATTGTTTTCATATAGTTTTTAGTAAGTTTAAGCTACTTTTAGGGATGTTTTCACTAGTTTTGATGTTAAATTCACATTTCTGGACTTTACTATGAGTTTGTGTGTTTTTCTGTGATTTCAGGTAAATTTTGACTGAAATTGAGGGATTTGAGCAAAACTCTGAAGAAGGCTGACAAAAGGACTGCTGATGCTGTTGGAATCTGACCTCCCTGCACTCGAAATGGATTTTCTGGAGCTACAGAACTCCAATTGGCGCGCTCTCAACGGCGTTGGAAAGTAGACATCCAGGGCTTTCCAGCAATATATAATAGTCCATACTTTATTCGAAGAATGACGACGTAACTTGGCGTTAAACGCCAAGTACACGCTTCTGTCTGGAGTTAAACGCCAGAAAAACGTCATGATCCGGAGTTGAACGCCCAAAACACGTCATAACTCAGAGTTCAACGCCAAGATATGCCTTAGCACGTGAATTCATCAAGCTCAGCCCAAGCACACACCAAGTGGGCCCCGGAAGTGGATTTATGCATCAATTACTTACTCATGTAAACCCTAGCAGCTAGTCTAGTATATATAGGACATTTATCTATTGTATTAGACATCTTTTGACCATCTTTTGACCACTTTAAGTCTTTCATTATTCGGTCACTTGATCATGGAGAGGGCTGGCCATTCGGCCATGCCTGAACCCTTTGCTTATGTATTTTCAACGGTGGAGTTTCTGCACACCATAGATTAAGGGTGTGGAGCTCTGCTGTACCTCAAGTATTAATGAAATTCTATCTTCTTTTATTCAAATCTCTCTTATTCTTATTCCAAGATATTCATTCGTACCCAAGAACATGATGAATGTGATGAGTCAGATTACCCTCATTATCATTCTCACTTATGAATGCGCGTGATTGACAACCATGTCCGTTCTACATGCAACAGAGCTTGAATGCGTATCTCTTAGATTCCCCAACAGAATCTTCGTGGTATAAGTTAGATAGTTGGCAGCATTCATCTGGATCCGGAAAGTCTAACCTTGTCTGTGGTGTTCCGAGTAGGATCCTGGGAGTCCGGAAAGTCCAACCTTGTCTGTGGTGTTCCGAGTAGGATTCCGATCATGAGTGACCGTGATGTGCTTCAAACTTTAACCTGCTGGGCGTTGGTGACAGACGCAAAAGAGGGATTCTATTCCAGTAGGAGCGGGAACCAACCGGTGATTAGCCGTACTGTGACAGAGTGCGTTGCATAGTTTTCACTGCGAGGATGGGATGTAGCCATCAGCCATGGGTGATGCCTCCAGACTGGTTAGCTGTGCGAGTGACAGCCGCACAGGTTATTTCCCCGTGAGGAATGAAAGTAGCCACAGTTGATGGTGAACCCCTATACAAAGCTTGCCATGGAAAGGAGTAAGAAGGATTGAGTAGAAGCAGTAGGAGAGCAGGCGTCCTTGGGCTCTACAGCAACTCCATCCGCTTATCTGAAATTCCTACCAATGAATCTGCATAAGTCTTCTATCCCTTTTATTATTCCTTTTTATTTATTATAATTACAATTCCTCTTTTTTCTGCCTGACTGAGATTTACAAGGTGACCATAGCTTGCTTCATACCAACAATCTCTGTGGATTCGACCCTTACTCACGTAAGGTTATTACTTGGACGACCCAGTACACTTGCTGGTTAGTTGAACGAGATTGTGAAGAAAATAAACAATGCCCTCAGAGTATACATCCTTTATAAATACATAACAAGTGATCACAATTTCGTCCACCAATCGTCTCAAGGAAGAAATGGATCGGCTTCAAGCAATAATCCGTCAAAAGGAGCAAGAAGAAGCCCAAAAGAATTATGAAGCTATTGAAGCTAACCTTGCCAAAATTAAACCCAACTTGGACTCATGGGACTCAGGCAACAAGCAAAGCATCTCCACGGATGAATGTGAGAAATCAACCAAAGAAAGCAGTATGAAGGAGATTTTAGAATCTCAACATGAGGACAAGGAGATGGAGTATGTCTTGCAACAAGTGGAGGAGGGAGAGATTATTGAAGAAGAAGAAGTGGTTGAAGAGTTAGAGGACGTTGAACAAGAGGTGAATTTCAAACTTAAGAGCACTTCCACACCAAGTGACATTGTTGATGATTTTGTGGAAGTTGTTGAACCTTCTTCCAATGAGCTTGAAATTGGTGTTGAGGAGGATAATACGCAACCTCCTGAGCATATAATGAATGATGAAGAATTGGAAGATCTTGAAACTTTTCTCCCAAACAATGAACCTTCTCTTCCACCATCAACTCCCGACGAAGCCCCCTTGCAAGAATTGAGAGATCTTGAATCTCATATCTTAAGGCAACACGAGGAGGATGAAAAGAAGTTTAAGGAGCTAGGAGCCAAGATGGCTATCCTAGTGGAAGCCGTTAGCAATATGGCCTCCTCCCAACTAAGCAACCAAGACACCCCATTGACGAATGTGGAGAGGAAATTAAAGAGCATAGTGAGGGAGTGAGTTTAGAGCTTCAATGTGAGAAAGAGAAGTTGAAGCCAGAATTGTCACAAGGGGAGGAAGTTAAGACAATTGAGCCAGAAGAAGTGGTTGAAGCCTTTGAAGAGGTCGACCAAGAGATGGATTCAATCATTGAAGAATTCTTATGCACAATTGAATCCTCTCCAATTGGGCTTGACATATAGGGTAAGGAAGAAGATACCTCACCTCCCATGCCCTTGGTGAGCAATAAAGAAGAAATTGAATTGGAAGTGAGCCACCAAGAGGAAGAGGTTGAAGTTGAAGAAGCTTAGCAAGAGGTAGAGCTTGAAGAACCTTGCCAAGTGGTGGAAGCCTTCTAAAAAGAATAGAAGGGAGTGGAGCGTGCATTGTCAAGATCATTGGGAATCCCTCCACCTAGGTTGTCATCTAATCCTTCATTTGAGTGGGTAAAACTTCTAACTCTTAGCTTTATTAGCCCACTTGAATTTGGTTTGCTTGAGATGGATGGCCAACTTAGGATGCTTTGTGGAATTAAGCGTAAGAGGAGGATGTTTAATGGTTGGCGTTGTAAGTCTAGGCTCATTATGGTTGAAGCTTCAAGGAGCAAGGATTGGTGTAATGCTCAATTGAATGGGTCTAGGAGGATAGCTTGGTGCCTTCATGAGAATTCATCTCTCTTGCCACCCAGAGGAAATCATCATGATCAACTCAAGGACGGGTGTGAAAACAAAGTGTGGGATCCCAGATCACACAAGGAGGATCAAATTTGGGAGCCTATGGTTTGTGAAGAACTCCATCAAAGCTTGGAGTTATTAACTTTGAATGATGAAGCACAATGGAAGTCCAAGCATTGGTGGATGTTCAAGGATGGATTCAAGCACAAGCCACCTTAAGAGGAGCTCCCCATAAGTCCAACTTAAGGACAATAAACAAAAGTGCTAGGTGGGAGACAACCCACCATGGTAACATCTTTTCATTTTTCCTTTTGTACATATTGGTAGAATTAGTTTAATTTCTTGCTTGTACTGGTTGTTGAGTTTATTCAGTAGTTTAGCATGTTGAATAAGGCTTTTATGGTGTTTGGGTAGCTGTTTGGAGGTTTGGAATGCTTGGATTGGTGCAAGAACATGAAAATTTTTTTGAAAAACAGAGCACCAACCCGCGCGTGCACGCACATGGCGCGTACGCGCACCTCAAGCATTTTCGATCATCCACGCTGACGCGCCATGCACGCGTACGCGTGGATGCAAAGATTTCATCTCCAAGCCAAATTCCAGAGAGTTGTGCCTACTTTGTGCGCGAGGCACAAACCACCCACGCATGCGCGCACCTGGCGCGTACGCGTCCTTGAAGATAAATACGCAATGCGCGCGCACGCACGCTGTACGCGTGCGCGCCGATGGCACCACATGCCCTCCTGGTACAAAAACCAGAGAGTTGTGCCATTATTGTGCCTATTCTGTGCCCACATTGACAAGTCATCATATACCCATTTTTCAAGCTAATTTCACTTGTTTTGTTAGCATTTATGCACTTTCTTGCATCCTAAGTAAGTGATTTGGAGTGAAAATGCATAACTTTTCTAAATCAAGCAACCACCATGAAATTAATGATAAATCATGAGGTTTAAGCTAATTTTAATTGAACTTTAATTGATTTATAAGCCTCTTGAATTTAGTGATACTTGGAGTGTTGTTTTGGTTTATTATAGGTGAAGAAAAGAAAAGAAAAGGAAAAGCGTGGCCTAAGAAGTGTAGCCTAAGGAAAGGAAAGCGTGGCCGAAGCAATAAGAAGCGTGCCGCATGCTAAGGGGGAGGCAACATTGCCCTCCACAAGGGCAGACTGCCCTCTAGGAGGGCAACATAAGAAAACCAACCAAGGAAGGCAACTCTGCTCTGCCCACTACAAGGGCAGAGCACAAAATGTGCCTTGGGACCATGAGGAAGAGAACCTTGCCCTGCCCTTGTGGAGGGCAGAATCGGGCTCTCCAAGGAAAGAAATTCAAGGGAAAATGTCACCCATGCATGCTACAAGGATCGAACAAGGAACCATGAGGAAGCCAAGAACTAAGGTTGATTGCCGTGCCAAGAAGCCAAGGAAATTAATTGAATTTGTGCCCAAGCCGTGTTTCGAACACGGGGCGTGGAAGAGGGAACTCTGCCCTGCCCTTGGCGCGGGCAGGGCAGCATTTGGATTGGTGCAAGATCCTGGCGCATCATGCACGATTCTGGCGCACCAACTCTCATCCCTGGCAGCATCTGGCGCATCAAAATTCGTCCCTGGCAGCATCTGGCAGCACCAAAATTTCTTGCCCTGCCCTCCGCGAGGGCAGGGCAGCATCCTGGCGCACCACGCACGAATCTGGCGCACCAATCTTCGACCCTGGCAGCACCAACGCGCACACTCCTCGATCTGGCAGCACCACAATTTTCTGCCCTGCCCTTGGCGCGGACAGGGCAGCGTTTTGCGTTCCTGGCAGCACCAAGCCGCACCAACACGCACCCAAGCCGCACCAAACTTCTGCACCATGCACCAATTTTCTGCCCTGCCCTCCACAAGGGCAGGGCAGCCTCCTGGGAGTGAATTTTCATGGGCCGAAAATTCAAATTAAAACCCCATTTTAATTCATTTCTTCACCAAATCAAAAGCCCATCCAAATCCCAAAATCCAAGAATAGAAAGTGTATAAATAGAAGCTAGTTTGATGTAATTAGGACCTTTTTACCTTCTTTTGAATTTTTACCTTTTGACTTACTTTTGGCTTAGTCTTTGAATTTGCACTTTCTTTGAGCTTTCTTGAGAGACTTGTCCGAGCACCAAGAGGATCAAGGGAGAATTGACTGATCTCCTTCCTCATTCTTACTTGGGCAACTCTACTCTCCTGTTTTTGTGTTTTGGGTGTGTGAAATTGAGGAAATTCTGTCTCAATTCCCATTCAAAGTCTTTTCAATTTGTTTTCTGCATAATTGAATCTGATTTCTGTTCTTCTACTGCTTTCTCTTTTAATTCTTGTCAATTGCTTTGTTAACTTGGATCTAGGAAGGCAATTAGAGATCTAGGCTCTGCTACCTAGTCTCTTGAGATCTGAGACCCAATTTTACTTTTGGTTCTTCTGTGAACCTCTGCTACATTTTATTTCCTTTCTGTTTGAATGCTTATTTGCTTCTGATTCAATTTCTGCTCAATCAACTGCTGCAATTTACTTCTTCTTTGTTTAGATCCTGCAATCCCATTCCTCAATTCCCTTTTACTTTCTAGCAATTTAACTTTCTTGCCATTTAAGTTCCTGCAGTTTATGTTTCTTGCACTTTAAGTTTCAGTCATTTACTTTCTTGTTCTTTAAGTTTCTGCAAATTTACTTTCCTGTTCTTTAATTTACTGCACTTCTCCCTTCCCCCTTTACATTTACTGTCATTTACTTCCTGTTAAACACAAATCACTCAACCAATACTTGATTCGCTTGACTAAATCACCCACTAAACTAAAATTGCTCAATCCTTCAATCCCTGTGGGATCGACCTCACTCATGTGAGTTATTATTACTTGATGCGACCCGGTACACTTGCCGGTGAGTTTTGTGTTGGATCGTTTTCCACACATCAAGTTTTTGGCGCCGTTGCCGGGGATTGAAATAGATTGACAATGATTAAGTGAAGTGGAGGTCTAGATCAACCATTTTTTTCTTTTCTGTTATTCTAATTCTCACTAACACACTAACTGTTTGAATTTTCGCTTAAACTAACTAAAACTTCACTCTAGCTATAGATTGAAGTTTCATCGGCTTTCTGAGCTTGTGTGTTTATTGTTGTGTGTTTGTATGTCAGGTATAGGAAGATCCTCCCCTATCATCTCTGAAATTGATCAAAGGACTCTTCGGATAATAAGAAGAGCTGAAAGAGGGAAGAACATTGTTGGAGAAGAAGAATCTGAGGAGGAATTCCAAGACATGGAAGGAGATCCCAATCAACCAGGAGAAGGAGCCAACAATAATCAACAACAGATAAGAGTCTTGGCTTCATACACATTTGCAAATGCTAGGCATTGTGGGAGTAGCATTCTTCCTCCCAATGTCAATGCAAACAATTTTGAACTCAAGCCACAACTCATCACTCTGGTTCAAAACAATTGTTCTTTTGGAGGAGGGCCTTTGGAGGATCCAAATCAACATCTGTCTACTTTCTTGAGAATCTGTGACACAGTGAAAACAAATGGTGTACCCCCTGATAGCTACAAGTTGCTGCTCTTCCCATTCTCTCTCAGAGATAAAGCCACTCAATGGCTAGAGACCTTTCCAAAAGAAAGGATCAACACTTGGGATGACTTGGTGAGCAAGTTTCTTGCCAAATTCTATCCACCTCAAAGAATCCTAAGGTTGAAGACTGAGGTTCAAACATTCACTCAATTGGAAGCCGAGAACTTATATGAAGCATGGGAAAGATATAAGGCTCTATTGAGGAAATGTCCACCAGAGATGTTCACTGAGTGGGACAAGTTACAAAACTTCTATGAGGGACTCACTCTTAAAGCTCAAGAAGCTCTTGATCATTCTGCCGGAGGCTCATTACAACTCATGAAGACCACAGAGGAAGCTCAAAACCTCATTGATATGGTGGCCAACAACCAATATTTCTTTGCTCATCAAAGACAACGCCAACCATCACAGAGAAGAGGAGTAATGGAGTTGGAAGGAGTTGATTCAATTTTAGCTCAAAACAAGATGATGCAGCAGCAGATTCAACAACAGTTTGAGCAAATGGCCAAAAGAATTGATGGCTTGCAAGTGGCAGCAGTGAGCACCACAAGCCAACCACCAACCACTTGGGTGCAAAGTGAAGAAACTCAAGAAGAGCAACAACAAGAGCACGTCCAATACATGCACAACCAAAATCCTGGAACAAATGAAGTCTATGGGGATACTTACAATCCATCTTGGAAGAACCATCCCAACCTCAGATGGGGAGACAACCATAATCAAAACCAACAACCATGGCAAAGAAACACAGACCAGAACAATTGGAAAAACACAAACCATAACCCCCAGCCAAACACTAACCAAAATTCATACAGAAAACCACAAAACAACTACCCAAATTCTAACCAATACCCACCCAATAACCACCCAACTAACCAAAACACTTATCTTCATCCATAAACACCCCAAAATCAACCCATCTCACAAGACTCACAGAGAATCACCAATCTAGAGCTGCTCATGGAGAAACTGATGAAGAACCAAGAATTGACAACCAAGAATCAAGAAGCCTCCATGAAGAACCTAGAGAGGTAGATTGGACAAATCTCTAAGAAGATTTCTGTTGATAAACCATCAAGTTCACTACCTAGTGATACCATTCCCAACCCAAAGGAAGAATGCAAGGTCGTGCAACTAAGAAGTGGAAAAGTGTTAGTGGATGGCAACCAAGGAGCAACAAAGAAGCTTATGGAGAATGACACTGAGCCAACAAAGAATGATGAAGCCATCAACAAAGACATGATAAGCAAGAAGGCTCCAGAAAAACTCACAGAGGAAGACAACAAACCACAAAATTTGAAGAAAGGAAAGAAGATCTTGGAGGAACCAATTCCAAAACAACATCAAGTGGTGAAGAGCTCAACACCACCACTACCTTATCCACAGAGATTTCACAAGGAAACAAAGGATCAGCACTTCCACAAATTTCTTGAGACTTTTAAGAAGTTGGAGATCAACATACCTTTAGCTGAAGCTTTGGAGCAAATGCCTTTATATGCCAAGTTTCTAAAGGAACTCATCAACAAGAAAAGAGATTGGAATGAGAAGGAAACGGTGATGCTCAGTGAAGAATGCAGTGCACTTATTAAAAAGGGACTCCCTCCCAAGCTTGAAGACCCTGGAGGTTTCTTCTTACCATGCACTATTGGAAACCTGTTCATTAACAAGGGGATGTGCGATCTAGGAGCAAGCATAAATCTAATCCCATATTCTCTAGTGAAAAAGCTTGGCATAGAGGAGGTGAAACCAACACAGATGTCCTTGGAATTGGTGGACCAATCAATAGTATATCCTAAAGGACTGATTGAGAACCTTTTAGTTAAGGTTGACAAGTTTATCTACCCAGCAGATTTTGTGATCCTGGATTCTTCAGAACATGGAAATGACTCCATAATACTTGGTCGACCATTTTTGGCCACTGCTAGAGCCATTGTGGACATAGAGCAAGGAGAATTAACCCTCAGGATGCATGAGGAGAGCATCATCTTGAAAGTCTTTCCAGAAGTACAAAGGGATGAAGAAACAAGCAAAATGAGTGATGATCTTTTTCCAAAGCAATCAACTGACAAGGAAGTAGAGCAGAAAAACAAACAGATGCAAGAAGAAAAAGGGATTCAAAAGGAACCAACAGAAGCAGGGGTGATAAGTAAGAAGGGAGGTATCACAACTCAAGTACTTGTCAAGAAAGAAAGATCAACAAGAAAGAAAAAGATGAAGAGCAAGAAAAAGGCTCACAAAGGTTGGAAGAACAAGAAAATCCCAACTGAAGGATTTTCTAAAGGTGATAAGGTGCAACTAGTATATCAACAGCATGGAGCAGAAGATTATTACACTGTCAACCAAATTCTTTCTCTTGAGCATATGGAAATTGAGCATCAAAGCACACAGAGAAAGCTGACAGTGAGAGGTGACAAGTCGAGACATCACCAACATCAACCACCCTAAAGGGAGGTCAATGTCAAGCTAATGACAATAAAAGAGCGCTTCATGGGAGGCAACCCATGGTTTAAGATTTCTGTCTTCTCTTTTATTTAATAAGCTATGATTCCTTTGAATATGATTTTGAATTTTCATGCCTGGTAAATGCATATATCATTTTGAAGCACATGGCAAACTTCTAAGTTTGGTGTACCTTAAGGCACACCCAAGTTCATTGTTCAAAGAAGAGGATTGTCTTTTAGAGCATATGCATAAGTCTTCTGATAAAGCATGTGACCAAACACTAAGTTTGGTGTCTGCATGTGCAACAATGTTCAGAGGATCATTTTCCAATCATGGACTCAAACCCATACAGATAAGGGATCATACATCAATTTTTTAAAATGCATCAATTGTGAGAACGGTTTGCAGTATTAAGCCACCTCCTCAATAAAAGATAAGTTTGGTGTCCCTACACCAAAAATCAATCCTGGAGCCACACTCAGTTTATACACACTAACCATATAATTAAGGGCTTGAGAAGCAAGCAACTTTGAGGATTATGCAGGACATGAGTCAACAATTGAAGACACTATGCATTTTAACTCAAAGAGAACACAACAGAAGGAAGAATCAAAGGGCTGCAACTTCAAAGGTTGTATCTGAACTTAATCCTTGCTGCTGTGTATTGTTTCGAACATGGGAACCATTGTTTGTCTTGCTAAAGTGTCTATCTAGTTGCAAGTGAGATTGTTTGCTGAAAATGATAAGTCTGCACAATGCTTGTATCCATCACTTAGCTTTAAATATTGCTTTGTTTCCCATATGCTTAAATAAAAGAGTTTGGTTTGAATTAAAAAGTGAAATATCCAATGTTGCATAAGTATGAATGGAAGTTGGTGGTGGTACATGTGTTTGATTAAATGCATGACTCATGAAATAATTGTTGCATAATATCATTCTCATTCAAGTGTGAGTTAGCTTGCTATTATAAAAACTCCTATCAATAATGAAAACGCCCTTGGTAACAAAAACAGAAAGAAAAAGGGAAAGAAAAAGCCAAAATGGCAAAGAAAACAAAGAATAAAGGTTGGACACCAATAGCTTGAACCTTAGGACATATGCCTGTGGTGTTCTTGTACTAAGATCTGCTTGGATGAGTAAATTCTAAGGGGTATTTTGAAACCCGGTCACTTAGATCAACTGATTTGGGATGGCCAATTGAAAATCCACAATAAAGAGCAACTTAGATACAGAACATTTAGTTATCCAAAGAGATGCTGGGCATCAATGATCCTAGGAAGAATTAATGAGCCATGTGTCTGTGGTGGAAAGATGTTGAGCAAAAAGAAAAGAAAATAAAGCCAAAGGCTATGCTGCAACATTTGACACCCAACCTCTAAAAGAATAATAAGCTTGTTAAGCATTGTAAGCCAAGAAAAGTTAGCAAGGGAGTGAGTAAAAAGTGAGTCTTATAACAGCAAGTTTAGCAAACCTTTGATGCAAAATGTATATTATGTAACAAGAATAATAACTTGAGTTGTCATTGTCTGCATAAATGCCCCATAGATCAAGTTCTGCTATCTGCATAATAAGGATAAGTGTTCTTTCCTTATTCATTCCATTTACTCTTAGTTTTGATGCTTGCTTGGGGACAAGCAAGGTTTAAGTTTGGTGTTGTGATGACAAGTCATCATATACCCATTTTTCAAGCTAATTTCACTTGTTTTGTTAGCATTTATGCACTTTCTTGCATCCTAAGTAAGTGATTTGGAGTGAAAATGCATAACTTTTCTAAATCAAGCAACCACCATGAAATTAATGATAAATCATGAGGTTTAAGCTAATTTTAATTGAACTTTAATTGATTTATAAGCCCCTTGAATTTAGTGATACTTGGAGTGTTGTTTTGGTTTATTATAGGTGAAGAAAAGAAACGAAAAGGAAAAGCGTGGCCTAAGAAGTGTAGCCTAAGGAAAGGAAAGCGTGGCCGAAGCAATAAGAAGCGTGCCGCATGCTAAGGGGGAGGCAACATTGCCCTCCACAAGGGCAGACTGCCCTCTAGGAGGGCAACATAAGAAAACCAACCAAGGAAGGCAACTCTGCTCTGCCCACTACAAGGGCAGAGCACAAAATGTGCCTTGGGACCATGAGGAAGAGAACCTTGCCCTGCCCTTGTGGAGGGCAGAATCGGGCTCTCCAAGGAAAGAAATTCAAGGGAAAATGTCACCCATGCATGCTACAAGGATCGAACAAGGAACCATGAGGAAGCCAAGAACTAAGGTTGATTGCCGTGCCAAGAAGCCAAGGAAATTAATTGAATTTGTGCCCAAGCCGTGTTTCGAACACGGGGCGTGGAAGAGGGAACTCTGCCCTGCCCTTGGCGCGGGCAGGGCAGCATTTGGATTGGTGCAAGATCCTGGCGCATCATGCACGATTCTGGCGCACCAACTCTCATCCCTGGCAGCATCTGGCGCATCAAAATTCGTCCCTGGCAGCATCTGGCAGCACCAAAATTTCCTGCCCTGCCCTCCGCGAGGGCAGGGCAGCATCCTGGCGCACCACGCACGAATCTGGCGCACCAATCTTCGACCCTGGCAGCACCAACGCGCACACTCCTCGATCTGGCAGCACCACAATTTTCTGCCCTGCCCTTGGCGCGGGCAGGGCAGCGTTTTGCGTTCCTGGCAGCACCAAGCCGCACCAACACGCACCCAAGCCGCACCAAACTTCTGCACCATGCACCAATTTTCTGCCCTGCCCTCCACAAGGGCAGGGCAGCCTCCTGGGAGTGAATTTTCATGGGCCGAAAATTCAAATTAAAACCCCATTTTAATTCATTTCTTCACCAAATCAAAAGCCCATCCAAATCCCAAAATCCAAGAATAGAAAGTGTATAAATAGAAGCTAGTTTGATGTAATTAGGACCTTTTTACCTTCTTTTGAATTTTTACCTTTTGACTTACTTTTGGCTTAGTCTTTGAATTTGCACTTTCTTTGAGCTTTCTTGAGAGACTTGTCCGAGCACCAAGAGGATCAAGGGAGAATTGACTGATCTCCTTCCTCATTCTTACTTGGGCAACTCTACTCTCCTGTTTTTGAGTTTTGGGTGTGTGAAATTGAGGAAATTCTGTCTCAATTCCCATTCAAACTCTTTTCAATTTGTTTTCTGCATAATTGAATCTGATTTCTGTTCTTTTACTGCTTTCTCTTTTAATTCTTGTCAATTGCTTTGTTAACTTGGATCTAGGAAGGCAATTAGAGATCTAGGCTCTGCTACCTAGTCTCTTGAGATCTGAGACCCAATTTTACTTTTGGTTCTTCTGTGAACCTCTGCTACATTTTATTTCCTTTCTGTTTGAATGCTTATTTGCTTCTGATTCAATTTCTGCTCAATCAATTGCTGCAATTTACTTCTTCTTTGTTTAGATCCTGCAATCCCATTCCTCAATTCCCTTTTACTTTCTAGCAATTTAACTTTCTTGCCATTTAAGTTCCTGCAGTTTATGTTTCTTGCACTTTAAGTTTCAGTCATTTACTTTCTTGTTCTTTAAGTTTCTGCAAATTTACTTTCCTGTTCTTTAATTTACTGCACTTCTCCCTTCCCCCTTTACATTTACTGTCATTTACTTCCTGTTAAACACAAATCACTCAACCAATACTTGATTCGCTTGACTAAATCACCCACTAAACTAAAATTGCTCAATCCTTCAATCCCTGTGGGATCGACCTCACTCATGTGAGTTATTATTACTTGATGCGACCCGGTACACTTGCCGGTGAGTTTTGTGTTGGATCGTTTTCCACACATCAGCCCACTCGGTCACGCATGCGTCCGCGTACTGTGCGCGTCCGCGCCGGTAAAAAAAAAGAGTTTTTTTTCCTCTTCCATTTTCTTTTGCCTATTGCATTCGTATACTTCCACTCTTTCCATTTTTATTTTGTTTTCATAGCTTATTTTCACCTTAATTTTTTTTGAGTTTCTTATTTTAATAATGGTGTTACATTTCCCTACTCAATTGTTGAGAATTCCTTGGTTAATCTTGGTGCTTCTTGACTTGTTTGATATTGATGGGTAATGAAATTTCTAATTCAATGCTTAACCCTTGATGATCCTTGTATCTTTCGTGCATTGATACGAGCTTACATATCCTTCATGACCCACTCTTTCTTGTTTAAGCTCGATGCAACATGCTCTTCATGCTTTGACTTTACTCTTGTATCAAGTATTAGTTGATATGCCCTTAGCTTATATTGTTATCTCACTTACATGCGTAGCTAACATGTAGTGAAAACCTTACTTTTATTTGGCATTAGCCCCGCCTATGTTTTATTGCTTTGATATCTTTGATGTAGGCTTAACTTTCTTTCTTTCTCTTTCCTTTTAGGTTGGCCACCAAGAAGGAAAGAAAAAGAAAAGCTTCTAAATGGGGCAACAAATAAGTCCTTCCGCACAACCTTTTGGAGGAACTCATCAATTGTAGCAACCCGTCCACCTTGCTCTTCTTTGCATGCACTGAGGACGGTGCAAATTTCTAAGTGTGGGGAGGTCGTCCGACCGATCTCCAAGGGTAACAACTTCAGTTTTCAACACCAATTTTTAATTTTTGTCTTTGTTAGATTAGTTTTTGCATTGTTGCATTGCATGATAGGTTGCATGTTAGTTAGAATTTATACATATTTCACCATTTCTTTTTATGTTAGGACTACTTGGTTAGGGTGATAATTTCTTTTCCAAGAAACTATTTTTAGGGCACCCTGCCAATTTGAAAAAAAAAATTTTGTGACAAACTTGCTTGAAGAATTTATTTTGGAACATGGTTTTTGAGCTAAGAACACAAGCATGTGATTTTTGAGCCTAATTGTGTGGTTACATCATATAACCACTTATTTTCATTCTTGTGTGTATTATTCTCTTTCTATGATTGTAATCCTTGATTTGTTTGATTCTTTATGTCCATTGTTCCATGTATACATGCATTTATATGATCGAGGCCATCATTTCATTTAGCTCACTTACCCAAATAGCCTACCTTTCATCAACCATTGTTAGCCAATTTTGAGCCTATGCTTAACCCATTTGTTCTTAATTGAAGCACATTACAAGCTTAAGTGAAAAAGAATAAATGTCCTTAATTTGGATCTTTGATTAGCTTAGGCTAGTGAGGGTGTGTATCATTTGGGTATGAAAAACTTGGGACATTGGTTGAGGTAAAAGTGTAATTTTTATTTTTGTTGAAAATATTGGGAATTGGGTACATGTTCATGCACTATATGTAAAACCATATGTATTGATACATTGTATATACTTTAGAAAAAAAATGATAAAGAAAACAAAAAGAGAAAAGAAATATATATATATATATATATATATATATATATATATATATAAGAAAAAAATATATAGAAAAAAAAGAGAAAAAGAAATAAAAAGGGAACAAAAATGCCCTAAAGTAAAGTTCAATAAAAATCAATGCATATGGAATGTGAATTAAAAATAATGCATGAGTATGTGAAAAAGTGGGAATCATGGGTAGCTAGGAATTGTATTAGAATTTTATAGGTTGTTATATGTGTTTAGTGAGAGCTTAGGCTAATCAAAGATACAAATTTCAAGCTCACTTGAACATATGCATCCTTACCTTGACCCTAGTCCCATTACAACCTATGAATAAGTCCTCATGATGAATGTATGCATGCATTGAATAATTGTTGATTGTTAGATGAAAAACAAATATTGGAAAGCATGGTTAGTGGAGAATTAAGTGATCAACCCTATAAACTTGAGCGACTAGAGCGGATACACGTCCGGTGAGGGTTCGATGCTCAATTCCTTGATCCCGGCTTTCATGAGCTTTCTTCTTGCAAGTCTATTTGAACTTTATTTTGATATTTGAATTGGTGGAGTTTGGGAGTCGTCATATGACCTTTGCCCCACTTGTTCATACATGTTCTTGGAGATTGATTTGCTTTTGACCAAGTAGGTAGAATCATATTGCATTTAGTTGCATTCATATAGATAGATGCATATAGTTTATTTGCATTGAATAAATGTTCATACCCTTTTCTTGTCCTTCTTTATTCTTAGCATGAGGACATGCTTGGTTTAAGTGTGGGGAAATTTGATAAACCTCGATTTCGTGGTTTATTTTGTGCTTATTTTGGGGGATTTTATCACCTTTTCTCACATTTATTCAATTAAATAGCATGATTTTGCAATTCTCCCTCGATTTGTGCTTAAATGTGAAAACATGCTTTTTAGGCCCTAAAATTAGTGATTTTAATCCACTTTAATCCCATTCGATGCCTTGATATGTTTGTTAAGTGATTTCAGGTTCATAAGGCAATTATTGGATGGAAGAAGTGAGGAGAAAAGCATGCAAAGAGAAGAATGCATGAAGAAACAAGAATTGGAAATGCACCATGGGACGCGCACGCGTACAAGCCGCGCACGCGCGAAAGTGGTCTCGCCAATGGAAGCGCGCGCGTACATGCCGCGTCCGCGCGGGTGAAGAATTGCCAATCGACGCGCACGCGCACTTTGAGCGCGCGCGCCGATGCTGTCCGTAGCCCACTTTAATGAAATCGCCCCCAGAGATTTTGTAGCTCATTTTGGGCCCAATCCAACCCATTTCTGATGCTATTGAACCCAAGGATTGAA
Organism: Arachis hypogaea; assembly: GCF_003086295.3. Taxonomy (NCBI): domain Eukaryota; kingdom Viridiplantae; phylum Streptophyta; class Magnoliopsida; order Fabales; family Fabaceae; genus Arachis; species Arachis hypogaea. The sequence goes on from NC_092040.1 coordinate 62,962,990, forward strand.
CGGGGAATGAACACACTTAGTCATAGTTTAGTTTTTTATCATGTTTTAGGTTAGAATTCTAGAGAGGGAGGCTCTCTCCTCTCTCTAGATTTTAGGGTGGTTTTAGTTAATTCTTCTTGAATCCAAGTTTTAATTCTTGTTTTGATTTAGTTTATCCTTTTAATTTCATGTTATTACATCTCTACTCTTCTAGTTTTATTTGTCATTTCCTTTATTTTGTCCTCTTTTATGTTTATGAACATTGCTGAATCTTAATTTTCTTTAATGCAATTTTATGCTTGATGTTCTTTTTATTGTTGATTTGTGTTGAGATCTTACTTTCCTTGTTATTGGTAATTGGTAGATTTTATATTCTTGCACATTTACTATGCTTTCCTTTATTACCCACCAAGTGTTTGACAAAATGCTTGGTTGGGCTTTAGAGTAGATTTTGAGCATTCTTGGCTTGGAAAGAGTAATTAGGCAATCTTGAGTCATGAAAACCCAACTTATGTTGGTGATCTAGAGTTGTTAGCTAATATTGTTTCCATTGACGTTAATCTTTTGCTAATTTAATTAGTGAGTTGATTAGGACTTATGGAAGATTATTTCCATTGACGCTAATCTTTTGCTAGTTTAATTAGTAAGTCGATTAGGACTTTTGGATTGAGATTAGCTAGTCTCATTAGACTTTCTCCCTATTTATTGGAGTTGACGTAATGAGATAAATTCTTGTTTATTATTGTGACATGATTGGTTAATCTTGTTTGACATTCTCCCTATTTGTTGGAGTTAACTAAATAAGATGAACTAATCATGCATGACTAGGATAGAAAGCCTATGATCTCAATCCATTGCCATGAATGTCTCTTTTTATTAATTGCTTTCTTTAATTTCTTGTTTGACTTACTTTTTCCTGTCATTTATTTTCTTGCCTCATATCAACCAAAACCCCCCTATACCCCTCATAGCCAATAATTAAACACTTCATTGCAATTCCTTGTGAGACGACCCGGAGTCTAAATACTTTAGTTAATTTTTAATTGGGTTTTGTTACTTGTGACAACTCAAATTTTTGATGTGGGAATTGTTTGTTGGTTTGGAGCTATGCTTACAACGAAGTAACTCTTTCTATAAGAAGAAAATCTAGACCATCAACCAAATCTTGATCATCATGGAGGTTGAAGAAGGATCACCCAGAGTAATCCATTTTAACGAAAAAGCCAATTCCCAACTTCAAAGGGAAGAGCTCGACTTACTTCCAGAAATCCGAGAAAGAGCTCGGATAAAGGAAGAGGCATTGAAATGATGAATGGCCTCCAGATACAACCGAAAAGTAATACAGTGGGTTTACTGCTTCCTTGGGAGTCTGCTTCCTTTATTAGTGCTTTTACTGCTTTTTTTCTATCATTTCCTACAAGCTTCATTAACTCAAGCAATCAAAGCAATATTCAACTTAAGAACAATAAATACTCAAAAATTGGGCATTATAAACAAATTTTTGATATGAAAAAAGCATAGAAAAACATAACATGATGCGCAGTCATCACAGGTCGAGAGGCACCTCGCTAGGCGTCTGGAGTTCTCCGCAGCAAAGTGGGCTTTTTGGGATTATACTTTTGTTCTGTTTTGTTATATATATACATGTTAGATTCTCCCTATGTATTTATGTTTTACTTTTGCACCTCTGGTGCACGAAATTGTGATCATCAATGGCGCCATCAACATGGTACGCACAATTATAATCCCAACTCTTTATCATAACTTCGCACAACTAACCAGCAAGTGTACTGGGTCGTCCAAGTAATAAACGTTACGCGAGTAAGGGTCGATCCCACGGAGATTGTTGGTATGAAGCAAGCTATGGTAACCTTGTAAATCTTAGTCAGGCAGACTCAAATGGTTATGGATGATGTATGAATAAAACATAAAGATAAAGATAGAGATACTTATGTAATTCATTGGTGAGAATTTCAGATAAGCGTATGGAGATGCTTTGTCCCTTTCGTCTCTCTGCTTTCCTACTGTCTTCATCCAATCCTTCTTACTCCTTTCCATGGCAAGCTGTATGTAGGGTTTCACTGTTGTCAGTGGCTACCTCCCATCCTCTCAGTGAAAATGTTCAACGCACCCTGTCACGGCACGGCTAATCATCTGTCAATTCTCAATCAGGTTGGAATAGAATCCATTGATTCTTTTGCGTCTGTCACTAATGCCCAGCCTTCAAAAGTTTGAAGCTCGTCACAGTCATTCAATCATTGAATCCTACTCAGAATACCACAGACAAGGTTTAGACCTTCCAGATTCTCTTGAATGCCGCCATCAATTCTAGCTTATACCACGAAGATTCTGATTAAGGGATCCAAGAGATATCCACTCAATCTAAGGTAGAACGGAGGTGGTTGTCAGGCACACGTTCATATGTGAGAATGATGATGAGTGTCACGGATCATCACATTCATCAAGTTGAAGAACAAGTGATATCTTAGAACAAGAACAAGCTGAATTGAATAGAAGAACAATAGTAATTGCATTAATACTCGAGGTACAGCAGAGCTCCACACCTTAATCTATGGTGTGTAGAAACTCCACCGTTAAAGGTCATGGTGCCTACTGTACAAGGTATTGAGAACTTCCCAGGGTCCTGTCTCTTTTGAGGTAATCTCTGCCTAGTCAAGTTATCCAGTTCTTTGGTGAGCAAAGGGGGTTCATCCTCCCAAGTCTCATTACCAAATAACTTGTCATTTAGCTTCATGATTGCTCCAAGGTACTTGGCAACTTGCTCTTCAGTGACATCTTCATCCTCTTCAGAGGAGGAATACTCATCAGAGCTCATGAATGGCAGAAGTAAATTCAATGGAATCTCTATGGTCTCAGTGTGAGCCTCAGATTCCCATGGTTCCTCATTAGGGAACTCATTGGAGGCCAGTGAATGTCCATTGAGGCCTTCCTCAGTGGCACTCACTGCCTCGTCCTCCTCTCCACATTCGGACATGAAGGTCATGTTAATGGCCTTGCACTCTCCTTTTGGATTCTCTTCTGTATTGCTTGGAAGAGTGCTAGGAAGGAGTTCAGTAATTTTCTTGCTCAGCTGACCCACTTATGCCTCCAAATTCCTAATGGAGGACCTTGTTTCAGTCATGAAACTTTAAGTGGTTTTGATTAGATCAGAGACCATAGTTGCTAAGTCAGAGTGGCTCTGCTTAGAATTCTCTGTCTGTTGCTGAGAAGATGATGGAAAAGGCTTGCCATTGCTAAACCTGTTTCTTCCACCAATATTGTTGTTGAAACCTTGTTGAGGTCTCTGTTGGTCCTTCCATGATAGATTTAGATGATTTCTCCATGAAGCATTATAGGTGTTTCCATAGGGTTCTCCCATGTAGTTCACCTCTTCCATTGAAGGGTTCTCAGGATCATAAGTTTCTTCTTCAGATGAAGCGCCCTTAGTACTGCCTGGTGCATTTTGCATTCCAGACAGACTTTGAGAAATCATATTGACTTGCTGAGTCAATATTTTATTCTGAGCCAATATGGCATTCAGAGTATCAATCTCAAGAACTCCTTTCTTCTGATTAGTCCCATTGTTCACGGGATTCCTTTCAGAAGTGTACATGAATTGGTTATTTGCAACCATTTCAATTAGTTCTTGAGCTTCTGTAGGCATCTTCTTCAGATGAAGAGATCCCCCAGCAGAGCTATCCAAAGACATCTTGGACAGTTCAGACAGACCATCATAGAAAATACCTATGATGCTCCATTCAGAAAGCATGTCAGAGGGACACTTTCTGATTAATTGTTTGTATCTTTCCCAAGCTTCATAGAGGGATTCTCCTTCCTTCTGTCTGAAGGTTTGGACTTCCACTCTAAGCTTACTCAATTTTTGAGGTGGAAAGAACTTTGCCAAGAAGGCATTGACTAGCTTTTCCCAAGAGTTTCGGCTCTCTTTAGGTTGTGAGTCCAACCATATTCTAGCTCTGTCTCTTACAGCAAAAGGGAATAGCATAAGTCTGTAGATCTCAGGGTCAACTCCATTTGTCTTGACAGTGTCACAGATTTGCAAGAATTCAGCTAAAAACTGATGAGCATCTTCCAATGGAAGTCCATGGAACTTACAATTCTGTTTCATTAGAGAAACTAATTGAGGCTTAAGCTCAAAGTTGTTTGCTCCAATGGCAGGGATAGAGATGCTTCTCCCATAGAAGTCGGGAGTAGGTGCAGTAAAGTCACCCAGCACCTTCCTTGCATTGTTGGCATTGTTGTTGTTTTCGGCTGCTATGTTTTCTTCTTCTTTGAAGATTTCTGTTAGGACCTCTACAGAGAGTTGTGCCTTAGCTTCTCTTAGCTTTCGCTTCAATGTCCTTTCAGGTTCAGGGTCAGCCTCAACAAGAATGCTTTTGTCTTTGCTCCTGCTCATATGAAAGAGAAGAAAACAAGAAAATATGGAATCCTCTACGTCACAGTATAGAGATTCCTTGAGGTGTCAGAGGAAAAGAAAAATAGAAGGCAGAAGTAGAATAATTCGAACTTATCAAGAGAGATGGAGTTCGAATTGTTCATTGAGGAATAATGTAAGTCCATAAATAGAAGGATGTGAGAAGAGGGGAAGTAATTTTCGAAAATTAAGTAAAAGATTTTAAAAACATTTTGAAAAATACTAATTGATTTTCGAAATCCAAGGGTGGAAAATAAATCAAGTGATTTTTGAAAAAGATTTTGAAATAAGAAAGATATGATTGAAAACTATTTTGTAAAAGATGTGATTTAAGAAGATATGATTTGAAAAAGATATAGTTTTAAAAAGACATGATTGAGAAGATATGATTTGAAAAACAGTTTAAAAAGATTTGATTTTGAAAACTAATGACTTGGCTAACAAGAAAAAATATGATTCAAACATTGAACCTTTCTCAACAGAAAAGGCAACATACTTGAATTGTTGAATCAAATCACTAATTGTTAGCAAGTATTTTTGAAAATGGAAAGAAATTGATTTTGAAAAAGATTTGATTGAAAAGATATGATTTGAAAAAGATTTGATTTTGAAAAATATTGAAAACTTGAAAAAAATTTGAATTGAAAACAGAATCTTCCCTCTTGTGCCATCCTGGCGTTAAACGCCCAGAATGGTGCACATTCTGGCTTTTAACGCCCAAAACACTACCCTTTTGGGCGTTAAACGCCCAGCCAGGCACCCTGACTGGCGTTTAAACGCCAGTTTTCCTTCTTCACTGGGCATTTTGAACGCCCAGCTATTTCTGTGTAATTCCTCTACTGAATGTTCTGAATCTTCAATTCTCTGTATTATTGACTTGAAAAGACACAAATTAAAAATTTTTTGGATTTTTAATAATGAGGAATAATCAAAATGCAACTAAGATCAAATAAACAATGCATGCAAGACACCAAACTTAGAAGTTTGTATAATACTGACACTAACAAAATGAGAATGCATATGAAAAACAACAAAACACTCAAGACAAGAAAATTTAAAGATCAGAACAAGGAAATCATCAAGAACAACTTGAAGATTAATGAAGACACATGCATGAATGCAAGAAAAATAGAAACATGCAATTGGCACCAAACTTAAAATGAGACTAGACTCAAACAAGAAATATTTTTGATTTTTATGGTTTTTTAATTTTTCTTGGATTTTTCGAAAATTAAGTGGAAAAGAAAATAAAGATATCAAAATTCTTAATGAGAATTCCAGGAATCATGCAATGTTAGTCTAAAGCTTTAGTCTAAAGGAATTAGACATGGCTAGCCAAGCTTCAGCAGGACATTGCATTCAATAGCTAAATTGGTGAAAATCAATCAGCTTTGGTGATGATAAGAACATCACCTTGAAACACTAGAATTCATTCTTAAGAACTCTGAAGAAAAATACCTAATCTAAGCAACATGATGAACCGCCAGTTGTCCAATCTCAAACAATCCCCGGGTCACCCGCGTGACAGGCGGGAATACTCACCACTTTGAATTTGCAATCACACTTTTGCAATTCCGCACAACTAACCAGCAAGTGCACTGGGTCCTCCAAGTAATACCTTACGTGAGTAAGGGTCGATCCCACGGAGATTGTCGGCTTGAAGCAAGCTATGGTTATTGTTCCGGGGGTTACCTGAAACGAGTAGCTCGGACGTCTTGGTGAGGGTTCTGTGACCCGAGCTTGATGCGCTGAGCGGCTGGTGGTTGTACCTGCAATGACACTCCGATGCTTAAGTTAGCATGGGTCCAAGCAGATATTGAGTAGAATTAGAGTATGAGTTATACCTGGGTGCTCCAGTGTATTTATAGTAGTTGGCTGTGATCTTCCCTGGATAAGATATTCTTATCTTATCTTATCTTTTGGGAGTTTTATCCCTATCTTTGTGGAACCGCCTTTCTTTAGGCCTTTTCGGCCTTTAGGTTTTGGGCTTCGTTCCTTCTGATGGGCCTTCTTTAGCTTTTTTGTCCGAGGTCCGACCTCAGGCGTGGGCCTTGGGACGAGGTCGGACCTTCTATGATCTTCCGAGTTGGGGGAGCTCGGTCAGGGTATGAACAGTGCCCCTGCCCGAGTTCTTCCTTTGAGAGGTCGAGCTCGGGCATAGTTCAAAATTTCAAAAAATGGCCGTTTTCAGCATTTATTGCTTTTTACCGTTTCTCCTCGATTTCCGTTCGGGCTCTGTGAAGGCATTATTTATTTGCCCCTTTCCTCATTTTCTTCGTTTATTCTGTTCCCTTTCCATTTTCTGAGTTTTTGCCACCTCTCCTTCGAGCGCCGCTCCTTCTTTGTTCTTCTTCTCCGATTCTTTCTGTGCATTTTTCCGGGGTTTCCTCTGCGCCGCCATTTTCGTTCTCCTTGCATCGGAGCTCGTCGTCTTCTTCCTTTCTTCCAGGTTTGTTCTCGTCTTCATTTTCTTTGCGCACGTATGCTTCTGTTTCTTTTTCTTCTATGCCTGGGTTTGCCCCGAAAAGAGGCGCCGCCATTGCTTTGGTTGTTTGTATGTGGGGGGGCTCTTTTCTCTTGGTATTTTGTTTTCGGGTTTCTGTTTTTTCTTCTAAAAGAACTTGGTTTTCTCGCCTTGCTGAATGGGTTTTTGCTGTCTGCCTTTATGTGATTTTTGCTTTGCTGTTGTATTTTTCTTTGTAGGCAAGATTTTTATGTCTCGAAAGGTTCTGCAAGCGATGTCGACCAAGATTCCGAGTGGTCTTGGTTGGGTAGATCCTGTTCCTTTAAGAGTCCCTTCTGTGGTAGATTCTGAATATTTAGCTAGGTTTCGTAGGCAATGTAGCATATGCGAAGATAGAGAGTCTGAGAGGGATTATGAGTTAGTAGCCCCGGATTCCGAGGAGAGAGTGTGCTTCCCGCCTTTAGACAGTTCCGAGAAGCTTTTCTTTTACGCTTATGATTGCTTTTTTTCTAAGCTGAGTGTCCGACTTCCTTTTAACGACCTGGAGTCCGAGGTGTTGTGGTCTTGTAACCTTGCCCCTACGCAGCTCCATCCAAATTCCTGGGCATTTTTAAAGCTGTTCCAACTTTTGTGTCAGTTTTTGGGTGTTTCTCCCTCTATTTCTCTTTTTTCCTATTTGTTTGTGTTGACGAAGCCGGGGTGGGGCGGAGGGAAGGTGTCTTGGGTCTCTTTTAGGGCTAACAGGGGAGGAAGTTCTGTACCCTGTATGATGAGTCTTTTCACGATTTTAAGAACCTTTATTTCAAGGTCCGGGCTGTTGGAGACGTCCGACCTTTCTTTCTAGATGAGAGTGGGGAGCCTTCTTTTCCTCTTTGTTGGCAGGAGAATATAGTGTCTGCTAAGTATACTTTTGAGAGTCTAGATGAGGTGGAGCAGGCCTTTGTGGGTGTGGTGAGCAGTTTATGGGGTCGGGCACCTCACTTGGACACGAAGAAAATGTTGGGAGATCCAAGCCTTCTCCGTTCCGAGTTAGGTAGTTCCTGACCTCTTTTGAGATTCATCTTTCTTAGTATCTGGGTTTTGTTTTGGTGGAATTTCTGTTGTGGTGATCTTTTTTCCTTTTTATTTCTGCAGAGATGTCTTCTCAGGCGGATTCCATGAAGTTTCTTCGTCGGACGAAGAAGTCGGTGGCTGCTCGAAATCTCGAGGCCGGGGATGCTTCTGCCCGATCTTCTCCGCAGAAGACTACTATAGGTGTTCAGACTCGGTCGAAGACTATTCCGACTCCCCAGTTCCGAGCTATAAGTCCGGATCCTCCGACCTCTGAGCCTGTTACCTCTTCTCCTCCTCCGTTCTCGGGTCCTCCTCCCAAGAAGCAGAAGACTTCTCAAGAGCTTGCCGGTTTCAATGACAAGGACTTCGATGCTCTTGGTTGGATTGAGCAGCATATTCTCCCTCAGACCTTTATTTCCACTGATGATGTTTCTATGGAGCATCATTTTCAGTATATGGCGCGGAGCTGTGTCCGGATGGCTAGTCTTCATGCCGCTATTGCCCGGGAGTTCAAGAAATCCCCTCTTGGGGCGACCAGCTCCCGACTTGAGAAGGCTCAGTCCGAGCTCGATAAGATTAGTCAACTGAAGGCTGCCAGGATTACTGAGCTGGAGGCCTCCTTGGAGAAAGAGAAAACTAAAGCTACCGCGGCTGTGGCGGCAGCGAAGACATCTGAGGAGATGGCGAAGGTGGCTACAGAGAATTATACCAAGCTATATGCTGAGCTTGTGGAGACGAAGGAGAAGTTGCAATCTGCTCGGGATGATTTTTACGAGCTGGAGGGTCACGTGGCTAAGGGTATGGATGCGATGTTTGAGAACTTGAAGGCTCAGGTCCGGGTTCTTGCTCCCGACCTGGATCTGAGCTTATTTAGTACGGATAATGTTGTCGTGGAGGGAAAGATTGTTCCTGCTCCTGCCGAGGATGAAGTTCCGATGTCCGACCCCGAGGTTCCTGTTCAGAACCCGACTTCTCCCTTGGTCGGGGATGGATCTGGTGTGGGGGTTTCGAATCGAGAGGACGTTGCCGTCGATGCTGTCCCGATTTCTATGTTTGCTCCGCAGCCTTCTGTTGATGTGGAGTCCGGGAAGGACTTTGATCCTCTGTAATCTTTTTATTCTGGTTTTGTGCCCGGCCTGTGGGCTCTTTTGTCTTTTGGATGGTTTCTGTTGAACGCTTTGAACACCTTTTGCTTTTAGCTACTTTTTAGTAACCTTTTTAGCTTATTATGCGGTGCTTTTGTTCGCGTTTTGACTTTTTGTTTCCGCTTTTGTGCTTTTTAGTTGTTTTTGGATAACAACTTTTTAGCTAGCGTTTTGACCTTTTGTTTCCGCTTTTGTGCTTTTTAGTTGTTTTTGGATAACAACTTTTTAGCTAGCGTTTTGACTTTTTGTTCCCGCTTTTGTGCTTTTTAGTTGTTTTTGGATAACAACTTTTTAGCTAGCGTTTTGACTTTTTGTTTCCGCTTTCGTGCTTTTTAGTTGTTTTTGGATAACAACTTTTTAGCTAGCGTTTTGACTTTTTGTTCCCGCTTTTGTGCTTTTTAGTTGTTTTTGGATAACAACTTTTTAGCTAGCGTTTTGACTTTTTGTTTCCGCTTTCGTGCTTTTTAGTTATTTTTGGGTAACAACTTTTTAGCCAGCGTTTTCCTTCGATTTCGTTCTTTCGCTTTGTACTTTTTAGTTGCTTTTGTAAAGCAACTTTTTAGTAAGCGTTTTTCGAAATCTTGGTTCTTTCTGTTTTAAGGCTTCTTTCTTGGGTCCGAGCTTCTTCTCGGGCGTCGGGTGCTCGAGTACCTCCTTTTTGTTAGGTCCGACTTTGTCGTTGGTCGGTTCTTTTGAGTTATTTCTGTAATCTCTTTGGCTTTTCGAGCCATTTCAGAGTTACTTTATAACTTTCCCTTTGTTGGGTCCGACTTCGTCGTTTGGTCGGCCTTTTTAAGTTATTTTTGTAACCTCTTTTTTATTTGGCCTTTCGAGCCATTTCAGAGTTACTTTATAACTTCTCACATTAATTTGAACCTCGTCGCTTTATCTTTGCCGACCTTGTATGGTCTCTTGGCAAATGATTTTTTGCGTTTTGCCGAGCATAAATTAATGCGCCTTGGTGGGGTACTTTCTAGGATTTGCTTCATCATGAGGAAGAGAAAATAGAGAAATTTGATTAGTATTAAAAAAGAAAGAATATTTACAAAGTGTTTACCCTTTAGGTCGGGTATCCTACTTAACCGGGTGTCTCATTAAAAAACCCTTGTAGGGAAAACGAGTACACCTCGGGTTACGTTTTTCTAGCTGTAGTACCGTCTTAGATTACAGGCGTGCCAGGCCCTGGGCAGTTCATTGCCTTCTAGGTCGGATATTTTGTAGTAGCCTGTCCCTAAGACTTCTGTTACCTTGTAGGGCCCTTTCCAATTTGCGGCTAGCTTTCCTTCTCCCGACTTTTGTGTTCCGATGTCATTTCGGATTAGAATCAGGTCGTGAATGGAGAAACTTCGCTTTATTATCTTTTGATTGTATCTGAGGGCCGTTCGCCGTTTTAAGGCTTCCTCGCGGATTCGGGCTCTTTCTCGGACCTCGGGGAGGAGGTCGAGTTCTTCCCTTTGTGCCCGTGGGTTGCTTCCTTCGTTGTAGAAGATGACTCTGGGCGACCCTTCATCTATTTCGATAGGAATCATTGCCTCCATCCCGTAAGCTAGTCGGAATGGGGATTCTCCCGTTGTAGAGTGCGGGGTTGTCCGATATGCCCATAGTACCTGGGGGAGTTCTTCGGCCCATGCCCCTTTGGCCTCTTGGAGTCTTCGTTTTAACCCGGCCAAGATGACTTTATTTGCAGCTTCTGCTTGTCCATTGGCTTGTGGATGTTCGACTGATGTGAATTGCTGTTTGATTTTTAGTTCGGCCACCAAGTTCTGAAAACTTGTGTCCGTGAACTGTGTTCCATTGTCTGTTGTGATGGAGTAGGGGACTCCGAACCTTGTGACAATGTTTTTGTATAGGAATTTGCGGCTTTTCTGAGCCGTAATGGTGGCTAAGGGCTCGGCTTCGATCCACTTTGTAAAGTAGTCGACCCCTACTATGAGGTATTTGACTTGCCCCGGTCCTTGCGGGAACGGGCCAAGTAGGTCAAGTCCCCATTTTGCGAAGGGCCATGGTGCGGTGATGCTGATAAGGTCTTCTGGTGGTGCCTTGTGGAAATTGGCGTGTTTTTGGCAGGGGGGCATATTTTCACGAATTCCGTTGCGTCTTTCTGCAAGGTCGGCCAGTAGAAGCCGGCTCGGACTACCTTTTAGATAATGCCCGAGCTCCGAGATGGTTCCCACACATGCCTTCGTGGACTTCTTCGAGGACGCTTTTTGTTTCTGAGGTCGGAACGCACCTAAGGAGGGGGTTTGAGAACCCTCTTCTGTATAATACGTCGTGAATTAGTGTATAATTCTGGGCGTCCTTTGTAAGCCTTTTAGCTTCTTTTCTTTCGGTGGGGAGAGTTCCCGACTTCAGGTAGTTGAGTATGGGGGTCATCTATCCTTGCTGTTGGTTGGATATATTTAGTATTTCTTCCTCTCTTAGCACGGAGGGAGATTGTAAGGTTTCTTGGAGGAGACTTCTGTTGTTGCCTCCGGGCTTGGTGCTAGCAAGCTTAGAGAGGGCGTCTGCCCGGGCATTTTGTTCCCGAGGTATGTGCTGGATTTGTACTTCTGGGAAGTGGCGTAATTGTGCCTGTGTTTGGTCCAGGTATTTTTTCATAATTGGGTCTTTGGCCTGGTAACTCCCATTTACTTGCGATGTGATGACCTGGGAGTCGCTGAAGATCGTGATTCTCTGGGCTCCGACCTCTTCGGCTAGCTTTAGGCCTGCTAGTAGGGCCTCGTATTCGGCTTGGTTGTTCGAAGCCTGGAACTCGAATTTTAGGGATAGTTCTATCCGTGTTCCTTGGTCGCTTTCGAGTATAACACCGGCCCCGCTTCCTGTTTTGTTTGAGGACCCGTCGACATACAGGTTCCACGAGAGTGGGGTTCCAGGGGTCTCAGTGTATTCTGCGATGAAGTCGGCTAGATACTGAGACTTTATGGCGGTCCGGGTTTCATAGTGGAGGTCGAACTCGGACAGTTCCACCGCCCATTGTAATATTCGTCCTGCCAGGTCTGTTTTTTGCAGGATGTGTCTCATGGGTTGGTTTGTCCGGACTTTGATGGTGTGGGCTTGGAAGTAGGGACGGAGCCTCCGAGCTGTGAACACTAGGGCGTAGGCGAATTTTTCTATTTTCTGATAGTTTAATTCGGCCCCTTGTAGTGCCTTGCTTACAAAGTATATGGGGTGTTGTCCTTGATCATTTTCTCGTATTAGCGCTGAAGCGACTGCCCGATGTCCGACCGAGAGGTACAGTACGAGCTCTTCCCCTTTTAAAGGTCGGGTTAGGATTGGTGGCTGCCCGAGGAACTCCTTGAATTCTTGAAAGGCTTTTTCGCACTCCGGGGTCCATGAGAAGGGTTTCCCTTTCTTTAGGAGTGAGTAGAGAGGTAGTGATTTTATCGCTGATCCTGCCGAAAATCTTGATAGGGCGGCCAGCCTTCCATTCAGCTGTTGTACTTCTTTGACACAGGTCGGGCTTTTCATATTGAGTATCGCTTGGCATTTGTCCGGGTTTGCTTCGATGCCCCTTTGAGTCAACATGAAGCCTAAGAATTTTCCGGCTTCTGCGGCGAAGGTGCACTTTGTCGGGTTGAGTCTCATGTTGTGTTTTCTGAGGGTGCCGAAGACACTGGTGAGGTCGGTCAGCAAGTTTCCGTCTTCTTGTGTCTTTACCAGCATGTCGTCGACGTACACCTCTAGTTGTAGTCCGATGTGCTCTGAGAACACTTTGTTCATTAGCCTCTGGTAGGTTGCCCCTGCGTTCTTCAGCCCGAAGGGCATTACTACGTAGCAGTAGTTTGCCCTTGGGGTTATGAACGAGGTCTTTTCTTGGTCGGGTCCGTACATCGGGATTTGATTGTATCCCGAGTATGCGTCCATGAAGGAGAGATATCTATGGCCTGAGGCTGCGTCTACTAAGGCGTCGATGTTTGGTAGTGGATATGGGTCCTTGGGGCAGGCTTTGTTGAGATCCGTGTAATCGACGCACATCCTCCATTTTCCGTTGGGCTTTTTTACCAGGACCACGTTTGCGAGCCATAGGGGGTATTTTACTTCTCGAATGAACCCTGCATCTAGTAATGCTTGTACTTGTTCTTCTATTGCTTGCACGCGCTCAGGCCCGAGTTTCCGGCGTCTTTGTTGGACAGGTCTGGACCCCGGGTATACTGATAGCTTATGGCACATCAGGTCGGGGCTTATGCCTGGCATGTCGGAGGCTTTCCAGGCGAAGAGGTCGGAATTCTCTTTTAAGAGGGTTATGAGTTCCTCTTTTAGGCCTGCTTCGAGGTTCGCTCCTACGTTTGTTATTTTTTCAGGTGTGTTCCCGATTTGGATTTTTTCGGTTTCTCCCTCTGGTTGTGGCCGGAGGTCTTCTCGGGTTTGAACTCGTCCGAGTTCTATTGTATTGACCTCTTTCCCTTTTAGGCTCAGGCTTTCGTTGTAGCATCGCCGTGCTAGTTTTTGGTCGCCTTTTAGGGTAGCGATTCCCTTTGTGGTAGGGAACTTCATACAGAGGTGTGGGGTTGAGACTATAGCTGCTAGTCTGTTTAGGGTTGGTCGCCCAATGAGGGCATTGTATGCTGAAGTGACATCGACTATAATGTAGTCGATGCTTAATGTTCTAGACTGTTCGCCTCTTCCAAAGGTAGTATGTAGCGAGATGTATCCTAAGGGATGGATCGGGGTGTCCCCTAGTCCAAATAAGTCGGTGGGATAGGCCTTTAGCTCTTTTTCTTTAAGTCCGAGTTTGTCGAAGGCTGTTTTGAACAGGATATCTGCTGAGCTTCCTTGGTCAACCAGGGTTCGATGTAGGTTGGCGTTTGCTAGGATGATGGTGATTACCATTGGATCGTCGTGCCCGGGTATTACCCCTTGAGCATCTTCTCGGGTAAACGAGATAGTAGGTAATTCGGGCAGGGGGCTGTCTTCTCGGACATGATAGACGTCTTTGAGGTGTCTTTTTCGCGAGGATCTGGATGTTCCTCCGCCTGCAAAACCTCCATTTATCATGTGAACGTGCCTTTCAGGGGTTCGCGGGGTTTGCTCAGCCCGATCTTCGTTATCTCCCCTCCTTCTCTTTTTGGTCTCTTCTCCCTTCTCTGCTATGTATCTGTCGAGTTTTCCTTCTCTGGCTAGCTTTTCTATAACATTTTTTAGGTCGTGGCAGTCGTTAGTAGAATGACCGTAGAGCTTGTGGTATTCACAGTATTCGGACCGATCTCTCCCTGCTCTCCTGTGTTTTAGAGGTCGGGGCGGTGGGATTTTTTCGGTGTGGCATACTTCTCTGTAGACGTCTACCAGGAAAACTCGGAGGGGAGTGTAGCTATGATACTTCCGTGGCTTGTCCGAGTTGGATTCTTCTTTCTTCTTCTGTTCCCGATCTCGATCTCGAAACGGGTAGGTTGATTCCTTCCTAGAAGAGTCTCTTAGCTGGGAGGTTTCCTCCATGTTGATATATTTTTCTGCCCGTTCCTGCACCTCGTATAGGGAGGTCGGGTATCGTTTGGATAGGGATTGGCTAAACGGTCCCTCTTTTAGGCCGTTTGCTAGTCCCATGATGGCTGCTTCAGTGGGCAAGTGTTGTATGTCCAGGCAGGCTTTGTTGAATCGCTCCATGTACTCTCGGAGAGTTTCTTGGTTACCTTGTTTGATCCCGAGTAGACTGGGGGCATGTTTTGCCTTGTCCTTTTGAATGGAGAATCTTGTTAGGAATTTTTTGGTTAGGTCTTCGAAGCTGGTGATTGATCTAGGTGGCAGGTTGTCGAACCACTTCATGGCTGATTTGGTGAGAGTGGTGGGGAAGGCTTTGCACCGAATCGCGTCGGAGGCGTCGACTAGGTACATTCTGCTTCTGAAGTTGCTGAGGTGGTGACTTGGGTCGGTGGTGCCGTCGTAGAGATCCATATCGGGTGGTTTAAAGTTTCGCGGTACCTTCTCCTTCATGATCTCTTGTGTGAAGGGATCATGGTTGCCTTCGGGGGTGGGGCCGCGGTCTGACCGATCTTTCAGGTTGGCCTCTATTTTCCGCAGTTTTTCTTCTAATTCTCTGCGCTTGCGAGCTTCCCTTCTCAGATCTTGTTCAGTTTCTTTTTGCTTCTTTATGTCCTCTTCGAGTTGTTTTAGTCGGTTTTGTTGTGCCCGGACTGCTTCTAGAATTTCCGAGCTCTTTTCTTTTTTGGGATTTCGTGGATCTTTGTTTGGGAGTGACGTCTTTGGGCGATTCTGTTTGTTTCCTCCTGGAGTGCGTGGTGATAGAGGGCTGTCCGGTCGTTCTCCGGTGTCAACTTCCTCCTCTTGTTCTGATGCCGCGCGGTCATTGTTGGAGGGGTCGTCCGCCATGGTAGAGGGATGACTTCCAGGTCCCCGGCAACGGCGCCAATGTTCCGGGGGTTACCTGAAACGAGTAGCTCGGACGTCTTGGTGAGGGTTCTGTGACCCGAGCTTGATGCGCTGAGCGGCTGGTTGTTGTACCTGCAATGACACTCCGATGCTTAAGTTAGCATGGGTCCAAGCAGATATTGAGTAGAATTAGAGTATGAGTTATACCTGGGTGCTCCAGTGTATTTATAGTAGTTGGCTGTGATCTTCCCTGGATAAGATATTCTTATCTTATCTTATCTTTTGGGAGTTTTATCCCTATCTTTGTGGAACCGCCTTTCTTTAGGCCTTTTCGGCCTTTAGGTTTTGGGCTTCGTTCCTTCTGATGGGCCTTCTTTAGCTTATTTGTCCGAGGTCCGACCTCAGGCGTGGGCCTTGGGACGAGGTCGGACCTTCTATGATCTTCCGAGTTGGGGGAGCTCGGTCAGGGTATGAACAGTTATCTTGTAACTCTTAGTCAGGATATCAATAATTATCAGGGGTGATTGTAAAAAGCAAAAGAACATCAAATAAGCACTTGTTTTGCAGTAATGGTGAACAGGTTGAGGTTTTGGAGATGCTTTATCTTCTGAACCTCTACATTCCTACTGTATTCTTCTTCAAGCACGCAAGGCTCCTTCCATGGCAAGCTGTATGTAGGGTTTCACTGTTGTCAATGGCTACCTCCCATCCTCTCAGTGAAAATGTTCAACGCGCCCTGTCACGGCACGGCTAATCATCTGTCGGTTCTCAATCGGGTTGGAATAAAATCCATTGATTCTTTTGCGTTTGTCACTAACGCCCAGCCCTCAGGAGTTTGAAACTCGTCACAGTCATTCAATCCTTGAATCCTACTCAGAATACCACAGACAAGGTTTAGACCTTCCGGATTCTCTTGAATGCCGCCATCAATTCTAGCTTATACCACGAAGATTCTGATTAAGGAATCCAAGAGATATCTACTCAATCTAAGGTAGAACGGAGGTGGTTGTCAGGCACACGTTCATAGGTGAGAATGATAATGAGTGTCACAGATCATCACATTCATCAGGTTTAGGAACGAGTGATATATTAGAATGGAAGCAAGCATGATTGAATGAAAAATAGTAGTAATTGCATTAATCCATCAAGACACAGAGGCTCCTCACCACAACATGGGGTTTAGA